>NW_016108144.1:275949-297115 GCF_001604975.1 Cebus imitator
ATGCAAACACGGGTCCGTGGCCTGAGCCTTTCTGGGGACACTCACTCTTCCATCTGTGCAGATCTAGGGTGCCGGGGGAGCAGGGGATTCTTCTGAGTTCAGCAAATTATTTAAAACATTCTGAGAACTTCAAGTTTGTGTTGTTATTATTAATTAATATCAAACAATAGTTGACAATAGTTGCTCTTCCCCTCCTCCTGGCACAACAGGACAAGGAGGTGGGCAGGATGGGCCCACTCACAGGTATGGCTGCAGGTTGGCCCTTCCAATGGAGTCGGGGCCACAGGGGCTGGCAGAAGAGAGAAGAGCAGGGAGCCAGTGAACTGCTCCCTGGCAGAGTAGAGCCGTGGGATTGAGGGGCCCTAGTTAATGCCAACGTGGTCCTGTGGCCTGAGCCTTTCTGAGAACACTCATTCTTGAATCTGTGCAGACCTGAGGTGCAAGAATAGCAGGGGATTCTTGAGAGTGCAGCAAGCGACTTAAAACTTACCTGGAGTTTGTGTTATTAATTTTTACAAATGAAGTCACTTACATGTTTCTGAAGATGAGGTGACCAGTTTTTCCGATTATGTCCTGTTAAAAAACAAAACAAAACAAAAAAAATTCTTATATTCCCATAACTTAAGAATACTTACAGATAGTTTACAAATTCTCAAAAAAATCAAGTAGAGAGAAACAAGTATGCTCAAAATTTTGTTTATGGAAGTATACTAAATTGTTAAAAGCTGTTAATAGTTCAAAAGAAAAATTTGACTTAGAAAAGCAAAACAAATGATTGATATTATAAGCAAAATGTTAAAAAGATCACTCCAGTTTCCTATTACTTTAGTCCATGTGGTTAATTCCTGTCCTGCTTGATATTAACATTTTAGCTCTTCAAAAATCCTGAATGTTTTTCCTCTATTCTGATGTTAAAATCTCCAAAGTTATTAGAAACCTGCATTCAAGAGCACCTTTTAGAACTTTATAGCAGATTATAAAATCATCTTTTAAAGAGGACCAAAACAAGGCAACAATTGATTATGGATGACAAAAACATTTAGAGTAGCCATAGTTAAAGACACAAATTGACGAAGATGTCTGTTACTTCTGTGGCCTACGATATTTTTAAACTAACATTCATAATTATTACTAATTGTATGCTAAGATATATCAGAATTATAGGAGTCTCCCATAACTTTGAGACACATACCAATAACATATTTATACAAATATAGTCCAAAGAAAGCCAAACACCATTTTATATTTGGTAATGCTTCTTGTATGATTTTAGACCAAACAAGTCAAATTTTATATTTATGTTAGTGTGCTATTGTTAAAATTAATTTCTAATAAAACCTTGTAGGCACATTTACCCAATTTTAATGTATGACCACAAGGTAAGATTTTTATAGACTCTTTTTAACCCTTTATAATTTTTGTTAAACAAGAGGTGAGTGCTTTAAGAAAAACCCATTGTGCCTTTATTTCAATGCTCAATTTACAGAAAAACTGGATAATACCCCTTTAACTTTAGCAATGTGTTGACACACAGAATTTCCTTTACAATTAACATTTCAAAACTTGCTTAAACCTTCAAAACAATTCTTTAAACTTTCAATGTAGGTAAAAATCCACATTCTTATGCATCCTTATGATCTTTTTACCAAAAGCATATTTTACTTTCCTTACATACCTTGCACAAAGCTGCCTCTTCAGTAGCTTAAATACATGTTACACCATTAACTTTTAGCAACCTTTACCTTTGTTGACAACCTTGGTAAGTCTGAGGTTTTAATTAGGTGCTACGTGTACTGCCTAGGAACCAGACGGAAGCGCAGATAAGGTCACACTTACTTGTTCCAGCATTTAACTCTAGGTTTCACCTAGCTGCAAAGCAGGCAAGTTGCACAGCTAAGAGTTACAGTGATATTTTATAAAGCATTCAGGGGGCCTAATTACTTTTAAATGGTACAACTTTTCTTGCATAAATTCCCTTTTGTAAAATTTTTTACAAATTTCATAGACAATCTCTGACATGCCTTACCTTTTTGACTTATAAACATCCCTTCTCTTTAAACAACCAGGTTATTTCCTTCAGGACAAGAATTTACCATGTAAGATTCTTGTCATATAAATTCACTTTTATTTAATGTTAAAAATACTAACAGTTCTTTCCCAAAACAAACTTTCTTTATGTCTGTGGACTACACTGCCTAAGGCCACAAGATTAGAAGTTAGGATATTTGACTAAATAGTTTAAGATGAAGCTATTTTTATAAAACCAATGTTAATGTTTTATTAATTAAAAAATTATACAAGCCAAGATTATTTTGTTTGGGTTGAGTTATAGTTTTGTAGACTCTATGCCAAATTTTGACATTATACTATATTGACATGAGTATTTATTAGAGATAGGTATGAAATTGCTTGATTAATAAATGCAAACAAAAATGTATGCTGGCAACTCTTAAGACATTTCTAATTCACTGTATCGTAAGTTTTGAAGATTAAAGTCATGTGAACTGAAAGGTTCCACAGCTTTTATGTTTTCCTTAAAAATATTTTATTTAGGCACTTATTTTTCTTAGGCCAATTAATTAGAGATCTTTAAAGAGACGGTGCACACATACACATATAGCCACACAGACAACCAGAAGATTCCATTGTTATAAGATTTTTTTTTCTGCTAATTCCCCAATTGAATTATTGGCCTTCTAGTGTGGTCCTTTAAGAATAGGACTAGGAAAACAGTTTCCAGGGCCTAATAAACAAGTATAGCTGGAAGACAAAGGCAGATTTTTGAGAGGTACTTACTCACTAATTACGGGTTCCATAAGGAAAACAGAGATGATTTCCAAAGCAAGATTCCAGAAACTTTTCTGTTTTCCCAAGGGGTGCCAGGCCACCAGAAGTTATTATAGTGCTTTGTTATACATGTACCAAGGGTGACAAGGCGGAGTGTAGAAGAGTAATTTAGTTAACTGGGGAAAAACTTTTTCCAGGAAAACAAGATTGATGAAGATAAAAATATAAAGGCCTTTTGAATATACTTATAGCTTTAATCAGTGACAAATCAGACATGGAGAAAGGGACATGAACATGAGCAATGCCTTTAACCCCAGCAACTTCCCAGGGAGGGAGAGTGGCAGAGGTGGTCTTTGAATGGGTAACAGGTGGAGAAAGGGGAAGAGTGGTTTGGGGATGAAAGAGTAGTTTGGTGGAGAAAGAGAAGGAGAAAGAGGGGTTTGGGGGTGAAGGCTGGGAGGAAGGAGGGGCCCTGAGGTGGAGGGTTTGGACAGGTGAGGAGCTGGTGCAAGAGGATAAGAATACAGAAGGGGTTTATCTGCAGGGTTTAAAGGAGTTTTGGAGAAAGGAGAGACTCTGGGAGGGTTTTAATTAAGAAGGAAGATTTTAAGAGGTGCAAGCTAACTCAGGGAGGGTTGGGATTTAAGGCAGAAGTATAAAAACATCTGAATACAGAGAGCCCCTTGCCATTTACCAGTCCTGGTTATAAAGTTGTTAGGGCTCTTGAGAAATTGCAAGTCAAAGGTGCCACTTTCAAGCCATCAGCTGTCATTATCTAATGTGTATTGGGGCCAGGACATGTTACAGTAAAAGACTAAACGCCTAAGCCAAGTTTGGCTAGATTGTGAGGAGACAGCACAGTGGAGAGGGCATAAGAATGTGGAATTGTTTTGTGTCCCTGTGGACTGATGAGAAGAAACCCAGGGTGTCTGTTTTTGTTCTAGGCATCCCCAGACAAAAGACAGAGACTTGGAATCCTCTGTCTTAAGAGGACAGTCAAGCCAAGAAGAAACTGGGCATCCCCAAGGTTTTCTCTAGCTTAGTCCCCCTGATCCTCTGAGAACTGGGACGGAGGGCCTGACTTTTCCCAGGTACTGCGAGAAAGCCAGGGGAGGGCAGATCTTACCAGGGGAGGACTGGATTAGTGTCTAATGTTGGATGTTCTGGCTGGAATTGGCAAAGGGCCTCTTGGACTGCAGCTACATGAGCAAGAGAGAGAAAGAGAGAAAGGAGGATGAGAGAAAAGATGGGGGGAGTGGCCAGAGACCCTTAGGATCCAGGAAATAACTCAAGATAGGCCGCCATTGCCCACTGTTTCCTGGGTTGCAAGAGAGCATCTGCCCCCAGCACCCATCCCGGGTTTCAGAACCAAATGTAGGTGTTAAAGAAAGAGAAAAATACATATATGAAACACGGTTAGCAGTTCAAGACTGTTTTTTGTTTTTGTTGTTTTTTTTTTTAAGATAAAACCTGAGAGGGGCCTCTGGCTGATTATGGTCAGGGGCACTTTCTTTTACAGACTAAGAGTATACACTGGTTTTAGGGTGAGTGAGCTTGGGCTGATCACAAGCTTGGAATGTTTACACGTGTGGAAAAGTTTATGGTGGGGCTGGAATCTCTCTGGGAGGAAGGCAGTTACCTTGGGGCAGACATCTTTCTGGTCCAAAAGAAGGTTATCTTGGGGCTAGCACCTTTCTGGCCAGAATGGGGTTTATCTCAGGGCTAACATGTTTCTGGTGGGAGAGCAGTTTGAAATGTTTCTGGCTGGATATGTTTTTTTGTGGTTTATGTTAATGCTGACCTTAGCCACTAGGTTGATGCGCTTTGGATTTAGGAGGCTTTTTAAGGTGACCTTTAGAATGAGGGTCTTGTCCAAAATGGTCATGCCCCTGCTCTGTCACCTTGAAGTCTGCACAGAGGAAGGAAACGATGTTCCCCTTCATCATAATTTCCCAGAATCTTCCATTTTTTATGCATTTCAGGACCTTTTTGTAGGAAGATATATACTTCAGTAGGAAGCAGAAGTATAAAATTAGCCATCTAGGTTGCTTATTTAGTGCTGAACATGTCTCAGGGTGTCACTCTGAGAAATGTTCACCCTCCCCTGTTAGGGACAACACAGTTGGAATTCAGTTTACACACAGGTGAACCGATTTTCCAGGATAGGTAAAGTACAAGCTACAGGTAGTAGCTGCTGCCTACCCCTCCTACCAAATGCAGAACTGTAGAAAATGCTAGAAATTTCAGTGGTTGATGGTGATTACGTGGTGTTAGTGATGACCCGTGGATTCAGAGTTTCCACTTGGTGAGGAGGAGTGCCTCATTCCCTTGCCATTAAATAAATCCCAGCATTTGTAATTTTCTCTAGAAGCTTCCTTTTTTCTCCCCTATCAAAATTTTTCTTCTCATCTCAAGAACAACAACAACAAAAAAAGGTATTTTTGATCACTACAGTTATAGCATATGCTTTGGATCACCCTCCTGAGAGTGATGATTTACACTTGCTTTTATTTATTCATGCCTCTCTCTTCCTCCACTGAATCCAGACACCTGTGTTAAAGAGGCTTCTGCTCATAATTGGGAGTGCATATTAAGCTCATTTTGTTGGCAAACATGGGAAACAAACCCATGATCTTCATGTACTAATTAGGGATTGACCTAAGTAATAACTATATCAATGCCTGCATTTGAAGACTTGTACTCTTTCTTCATTGGAGCTTTGTGCTCCAATGTGCTAAAGCAGTACTTTATATTATCTTTGGTGAAAGTGACTTAGTATAATCCTGTAATAGAAATGATTGCATAGTAGTATATTTTTGAAGCATAACATACGCAGTGTGGTACTGTAGCAATACATTTGCAAGGTATTTATTATTCTAACCTTATGTAATTAACCTTAATTATTTGTGTAAAAATATATGCATGCAGAATGGAGGCACTGAGCGTCATGCTACATTGTTGAGTGTTAAATAATAAGCATTAAATTAAATAAATACCCAGTGGTGTGCTTGGAGTATGTTCCTAGGCAGTGATTTTTTCAGAAGTTCTGTTATTTCAGTGCATGTGGGTTACTTGTAATTACTTGCTAAGTGATGTCAATACTCTTCATTGCTAAATGAGTTTGTTCAATTTCCCAGTAATGCCATGAGTGCCAACTGGTTCCATAACACAAAGAAATTTCTGCCGTTTAAAAGGGACTAAAATCCTGCTAATATTTTAAGTTTCACAGACTTTCCTTTGTCTAAATAATGTAATTACTGCTTGTCTAGAGTGATTTTGCTTTCCTGGGTAATCCGCTTGATGTAGAAAGGCAAGCCTGGGAGAAGCCTTGCCCATGGGACAGGTGAATGGGGTATCATTCACTGATGTCGTGAACCCCGTCATGGGGAAGTGTGAGCTACAGGGCAAAGTGTTTCAGGAGACACTTGAACTTGGACTTTTTGGGAAGAACCTTCAAACTGGTAAACAGGCCTTTGGTTTTTCTATTTGAGTGCATGTCTAATAAATACCAAGGTCGGGATATTTTTGGAAACACAGAAAACTGCAACATTTTGCTAAAACTAGCTTACATAGTCACGTAACTATTCAACATAGAGTAACAGGCAAGGTTAGAGACAGGTTTTGTGGAGCCTAAAGCTCATATAATTTCAGGAGATGCCTTAAGCTACATGACTTGTTCTCAGTTCTCATTGGCACTGCCAGTCCTGGAGGCACTTTCTGGGGAGAACTCAAGGTTCAACAGTCTCAAGGATTTAGAAAAAAACAAACCAAAACCAAATCATTCAAAAGTACTTAATAAAGTACACATTTGCTCAGAGAAAAACCTCAACAAACAGTACATTTTAAGTTGAATTTTTCCCTTTAAATCAGAATCAGGATTGACTACAAAATTATAAAGTAGCTTAAGTAATTTGGAAGTAATAGATTCAGAGCTTACTTGTAGCTCTAGGTTTCTGAATGACAAAGATGAAATTACCTTTGGGTAGGGCCACTCTTATTTTTTACAACTTTTGAGAGGTTTATTTCATAGCACAGAGTTCTTCAGAGGAACTTCTAAATTGTATTCACTCCCGTCTGCGGTGGGACCTCAGATGGGCTGATTGCTTTAGGCACCTGCTGCTTGGTAGTGAGTTTTTTAATTTTTCAATTTCAGTTTGTGTGGGTACATAGTAGGTGTATATATTTATGGGGTACATGAGATGTTTTAATAGGCATGCAATGAGTAATAATTATATCATGGAGAATGGCGTATCTATCCCCTCAAGCATTTTGTTACAAACAATCCAATTATGCTTTTAGTTATTTTAAAATATACAATTAGATTATTATTGGCTATAGGCACCCTGTTTTAATATCAAATATTAGGTGTTATTCTTTATATGTTTTTTGTACCAATTAACCTGTCACATGTCTTCCAACCCCATCACTACCCTTCACAGCCTCTGGTAAATATCTTTCTACTTTTTATGTTCATAAGTTCAATTGCTTTCAATTTTAGATGCCACGAATAAGTGAGACCATGCAATGTTTGTCTTTCTGTGCTTGGCTTATTTTACCTAATATAATTATCTCCAGTTCCATTCATGTTGTTACATGACAGGATCTCATTTTTATCGCTGAATGGTACTCCATCGTACACATGTAGCACATTTTCTTTATTCTTCTGTTGATGGACACAGGTTGTTTCCTGATTGTGGCTGTTGTGACCAGTGCTGCTATAAACATGAGAATGCAAATATCTCTTCAATACGGTATGAATTTTTAAAAAGCTGCATTATTTATGTCTGAATATTTCTGAAAAAGATAAGACCAAAGGGAACATATGTTCTTTCAAAATACAGATAATTATTTTCCTGGTTTGAATTCTATTGCATAGATTTATATGCCTTTAATTTCTCTAGGAAGAGTCACACGTTGTTGGGTATGGTGACGCATCCCTATAATACCCAGTACTTTAGGAGGCTGAGGAAGGAGGATCCCTTGAGCCTAGGAGTTCGAGATAAACCTTGGCAACATAGCAAAACCCCATTGCTACCCCAAAAAAATGAGCTGACCATGATGGTGCCTGCCTGTAGTCCCATCTACTCGGGTGCCTGAGGTGGGAGGATTGCTTAAGCCTGGGAGGTCAAGGCTGCAGTGAGCCACGGTCATTCCACAGCACCCCAGCCTGGGCTTCGGAGCAAGACCCTGTTTCCAAAAACAAATAAAATTATGCAATGACGCACCTCTGGATCTTGTGCAGGGGATTGTTTAACAGCCCCTATAATTGCTTAATTATGGAGTACTCTCCATGCTCATTTACTATTTGATGAGAGTTTACACACTGATGTGTTTCCTGTTAAACTGATTCTTTCTTTTTTTTTCAGGTACGAAAAATAACTAAAAAGGCTTTATTACACTGTAGAACATTAATCAGTTATTATGTAACTTAGAAGTCTCATTCTAACATTCTTTTAAAAATGCCTGAAAATTCTCAGTTTCAAAAAAAATTGTGCTTTTACTGGGTTGTTCAGTAATAGGTTTATTACTCTTTAGCATGTGTTTGTTGTATACTTGCTTAAATGTCACAAACTTTGCTTAATAGTTCTTATCTTTTTGGAAACCATGCTTTGATATAGGGGTCTCATATGTTCTGTAGGAGTACACATAGCATTGTGTGACACTATGCATGCTTAGTTTGGTTGTTGCTTTATAATAAATTTCCTTCCTGGGTCATAGAAACTTTGGTCTTTAATAATAAAATAAGGTGTCTGGCAGGAAACAGGTAAAAATTATCCTCCTTAGGTTTTAGACCTTCAGGACAGCAAAGGAAACTATCATCAGTGTGAACACGCAACATACAGAATGGGAGAAAAGTTTTGCAATCTATCCATCTGACAAAGGTCTAATATCCAGAGTCTACAAGAAACATCAACAAATTTTGTATTTTTAGTAGAGACGGGATTTCACCATAGTGGCCAGGTTGGTCTTGAGGTCCTGACCTCAGGTGATCCACCCTCCTTGGCCTCCTGAAGTGCTGGGATTACAGGTGTGAGCACCATGCCTGGCCAGATCATCACATAATTTTTTTAAAATACCTTTCTGAACTGATCCTTAGACCTCTTCCTGACTTCTTAAATCAAAATCCAAGAAAGCTGATTTAATGAACTTGGAACTTTTTAAACTTGTAGTGTTAGGAGAACAATGACAAAAAAAGTCAAGAATAGACCAGGTTAACGTGTATGGCAATAATATGCAGTATATTTGGTATGACGAACAATCCTACAGCAATTCATTTCAACATCAGTCAAATGATTTTAGTAGCAAGACCGTAAAGAGCCCTTAAAAAGACTCACATTTCACATATCAGGTCACCGAAGCTCCCAAAGGCTGAGGGACTTGCTTGATGCTCCACAGCAATTTACTGGGACAAAGGGAGGGAATATGTCTCCTACGCTCCAGAGCTGTGTTCTTCCTATGGCGTCATGCTTTCTGCTTACTAAGTATCGTGCTTCTTTTATAATAAACCTAGTGGCTTAAAAGAACACACATT
Organism: Cebus imitator; assembly: GCF_001604975.1. Taxonomy (NCBI): domain Eukaryota; kingdom Metazoa; phylum Chordata; class Mammalia; order Primates; family Cebidae; genus Cebus; species Cebus imitator. Next base: position 285,269 of record NW_016108144.1, read on the forward strand.
TCTTATCTCACAGTTTCCATGCATCATGAGTCCAGGCATGGCCAACCTAGGTCCTCTCCTCAAGAGTCTCAAAAGGGTGCAATCAGGTGTTGGCCAGGCTGCATTCCTTTTTGGAACTCAGGGTCTTCTCCCAAACCCTTGTGGCTGTTGGCAGAATTTAGATTCTTGAGATTGTAGGACTGATACCATTTTTCCTGCTGGCTGTAAGCCAGGTTACAGTCTCAGTTCCTAGAGGCTGCCACATATCCTCACTGTACAACCCTCTCAGTGCATGGCAGCTTAGTTCCCATAGAACAATGGAGAATTTCTCTATCTCTCTAGCCTGCTAAAAAAAAGTCTTATATATAATAGCTGAGTCATGGTGTGACTATCCTATCACCTTTACCATATTCCAATTACTAGAACCAAGTCCAAGCTTTTGCCTCCAATCAAGGGGATGGATTATACAAGGCCATCACCCACTGGAGGTCATCTTAGACATTTGTAGATACAAATATATTTTAAGGGAATATAATTAATACAAATATAATTTAAGGGAAAAAAGCATAGACATATATGTGCAATAGTCTTTACTTCTTAAAAGCCATAGCTAAAAGACTAGTTGTATCAATTATTTCTTTTCAGTGGTTGCATCTTATATTTTGGTTATTTTCTGTTTGTTTGTTTGCTTCCTTGTAGTAGATTTCTCATTCATGGAGGGCTTTTTTATTCATTCTGGGTTGTTGTTGTTTTTAGCAATCAGGCCAAGAAAACCTTGGCCATGGTCTAGCTTAAGGATCAGGCTACGTTGCTTTAAACAGCAAGGACAAGTCTTTTTTCGGTGTCATGCTGAGGAACCAAATGCTTTTACAAATGGATAGGATTTAACCACACAGAAAGAAGAGGACATCAGAGATGGAAGCATGGCAGAGGAAAATGTTGCTGTGTAGCCTGAGCAGGTTTGTGCCCACCCGTGCTCATCCATGGGTGAGTGTTGGGTTTTTGGAAGAAATCAGGAAAACACCTGCTTAGCAGCACTTGTAAAACAGAAAGAAAAAGAAAACATGAAATTTGAGATCTGGATTTATGAACTTTGGCAAGTCAATGAAGACTGCTGATTCCCTCTTCCATGTATGTAAATATGGAATTAACAATCTCCTGGGCTGCTGGTGAAAAGTAGAGGAAAAAGTTAATGGCTTCTTAGTTATTGCTCAGCATGAAGAGAGTAAATTTCAATTTGGGACAAAGTCAGAGTCTGGCTTAAGTAATGCTGGCCATAGTCGCCAGAATTGGTGTATTATTGGATTGAGTCAACATCTTTGTAGAGTCCAGAAGTTATACATACATAAGGTAGTATCCCTTAAATTCACGTGTTGTATTATAAATTACAAAGTCAATACAAGTTTGGTGTAACAAGTAAAACAATGGATAACAAAAATAAAGATATCATCCTGTCCTTGCTATATATTCCCACTGCCTAAAGTATGCGACATTAATAGAATATAGTTTTCCACACCCTAGCACATATGTGTGTGCACAAATATCCACACATATATGTAGAAATGTATATACAAACATATTGGTAATTCTTTGTCTTATGAAGTTAAAATTACACTTCAGAAACCACTCTATAAACTGAAACTTGGCAAAATATCAGAGGCCATTCACATAGGTCAGTGCATACAGAGCTAGATTTATCATTTCCCCCTAATTTGTGTGTGTATGCGTGTGTGTGTGTGTGTGTGTGTGTGTGTGTGTGTGTGTGCGTATTTTTATTTGGGGATTTTACATCTGTTTTTTAGTACAGATATTTTTTATTTGCTTTCCATTCATCATCTTTCCTTTGCCCTCATCCACATCGCCACCCAATCCCCAGATAACCCATGTTAAAACCTAGAATGTATCTCTCTAATCACATACACACATGTACACACAAACACTTCCATGGGAGAGTTGCTAGTATTTTATAAAAATGGAATCCTATTACACATACTTCTCCAAATCTTTGCACAGTCAACAGTAGTTCATGGAAATACCTTCAACCTGAAAATAATACAGCTCTAATTCATTGTTTTTAATAGATGTATAACTCTCTATGCTATGAATGTGTCATAATCTATTTAACTATCACAATGTGGTATTAACCATCCTTATATATATTTCCATTTGTAGTTAACTTTTTACTTCTATGGAATACATTTCTATAACTGAAGTTGCTAGGCCAACAAATATGTGTGTTTAATTTTAATTTTGGTAGATATTGCCACCTCCCTTTCTAAACATTGTAACAAATCCTCTCATTGGGCTATGAATGTACTCTTTTAGGTGTCTGTCCCATAGGACAGAACTTTACATTGTGTATCTATTTAATTTTGCCAGTCTAATGCCAGTAAAGTGACACATCATGTCAGCTTTACAGTGCTGGTTGAACATATACAGTGCTTGTTTTCCTAGTGACTTGTCCTTTTCAAATTTTAATTGCCCTATGTACAGTCATGTTTATGAATCCTTTGCAATTTGTACTATCAAAACCTTTTCCAAACCCATCACCTGTTTTTTACTTTGTTTATGATATTACATATAATTGTTTTTAACTTAAAATATCTCTATTGTTCTTCTATGTGTTCTGAGTTTGTAGTCCTGATTATAAACTTCTCTTCTACCCATATATATTGACTGGGTTTTCCTGAAATTTTTTATATTTGTGTACTTATTTGCATTTCCATCTTTCATCATGATACAGAAACATATATAGCTTTGAGTTCTAAATTCATTCTAGTTTCTTATTTATAAACTCATTCCAATTACTAGAGTGAATTCCTAAAACCATTCAAAATTCAGTGTTGGACTGATTCCTTTTTTCCTCTTAACTACCAGCCTCATAGAAATAGTACAACTATAATTAAATCTGACATTTTATGCTAATTTTAAATGTTATCAAAATATTAATTCCAAAAACTTTAACTAAACTTAGGTATAAGTAAAAAGTAATTCAAAATATTTTATTTTTACATTTCGTTATGGCATAATCGTAATAACTGCTCCCATTTATTCAATGCATAGCAAGAGAATTCACTGAGATGCTAAGGTGTGTTTTGATTTTGCTGAGGCAGCTGTTTGCTTAAAGACAAGAGGCATTCCGCAGAAAGTAGAAAGTTGCCAACATCAATCTTCCTTACTGGTTTTTGTTCCCAAAGCATGAACTCCTACAGGTTATGATGTTAGGTTGGCCCAGAGGAGAAGGAAGGGAGTGCTTTGGGTGGCAAGACAGAGACATGAGAGGTATCTGTAGTGCTGCAGGTTTAGGGACGGTTGGAACTGCTCCCTCCTCCTTGCCTCTCACACAGGAAAACTGGGCTAGAAATTCTGAGGTTCCCAGCATTAGCCAACAAGCTCCCAAAGCCCTGCCTACCCTAGAGGCAGAGCAGGGTCATGTGGAATGACGACAGAGATAGTGACACACATTCAACTGTCAAGTATTTTAGCAATTAAAGACCTTCATATTCTTTACTCAAATCTAGACAAAGAGAATAAAATCATGACTAAGTTTGGAACTTAATTTAACAGAAGGCAGGCTCCAAAGAGATCATTGCTGCTTAGAGAACAATAGTGTGGCTTATGTATATGCTTCTATTTCTTGAAGTAAAAGTCATGCCAATTATCAATAATGTGTATCAGGCATTACGCTAAGCTCTTTATATAAATGAAGTTTTATTTAACACTGATTATAGTCTTATGAGTATGGTACTGTTATTATGTCCCTTTATCTGCATGTTACAGATGAAGAAAGTTAAATTAGATCATCCAACATCACATCGCTGGTGAGCGGCTGAACCATGATCACTTTTAACCATCATTCTATACTGCTTCAAAACAACATACACAAAAGTCCTTTGTCCGCTATGAAGCTTTATATAACACAAATGCCATATAAGTTATTGCTACATATGGAGTAGGCGAATATGTGGGGCTACTACACCTGCCTTGCCTGCCCTCATCCACCTGTCTTCTTTGAACTTGCTATCCTTTCCACCAGTAAAGCTGAGCAATGAACAGGAGGCTCAGTTTCCTGGATAAGCAGAGGGAAGACACCACCTTTAACAAAGAAGTTATTACTTGGCTTTGAGTTTCAAATAAAATATTTTTATACCCAGAGGAAAAATAATCCTCCAAAAGTCAAAACACGTTTTACTATTCAGCGCTAGGCACTAAGGTGAAAAAGAGTCATATTTTGAATTAAAAAAAAAAGTTACATTTTTAATTGCAAAACAAAATTAAAGAAAAGCTTTGAAGACTGAGCTCAGAGAGTTTATAAAATTAAGTTATAATTATAGAAGAAAGAGAAGGGTTTAGAAGATACAAGACCAGGGCTAACATGCTACGTAGGTCACTAAGACAGTTTCCAGTACCCCATTTCTCTGGGTCTTGGAGTATAAAATAATAGACCCCCTACAATATATGTTCATTGGAAAATACACAAATAACAAAATATCTATTATTTAATTTAACTTTATATTTTAAATTATGACAAGTTCGTCTAGAATATGTATCCCATTACATTTACCTATTTTAATTGTTTGCCTAGATTATTTATGAAAACTGATAGTCATGATTTAAAGTTACGAAACACACCATTGCAAAATTATAACTGAGACAGTGAAAAAAAGATTTGACCTAACTGGCTCCATCTTGCTCATAACCTCCAGGCTGTCCTTGTTCATTCCTGGGCATCAGCCAAACTAACGTTGGGAGGAACTTTGTTTATGGTTTAGCTTTGAAACAAGGCAATAACAGTCTTTTCCTTATTGTCTGTGGACTAGCTTGCCAAAAGCCAAGGACTAGAAGTGCTGGTAATCTTACTAAATTCAAGATGCAGCTATTTTCATTAAGCCCATATCAATGTCTTATTAAAAATTACTCAAGTAAAGATCATTCTGTTTTGGCCTGGGTTGATAATTTTGAAAACCCAATGCCAAATTTTGACACCTTATAGTATTTGGAAGGCATACGTATGAAACTGCTTGATTACTAAATGTAAACAAAAATGTATGCTGTCAATTCCTAAGAGATTTCTAATATTACTTTACCAATAATTTTAAAGCTAGCTTATTTAGTAAATATTTTACTTAAGTTACATAAACTTGAAAACCCATTTGACTAGTCTTTTTTAGTATCTAACTCAAGCACTTTTATTTCTCTTTAAACCAATTAATTAGAGCTCTTTTATACATTTTTAGTAGTGGAACATTCTGTACACAACACATAAATACATAAAAAATCTATTAGGTATGCCCATGGAAGTACTGAAACTGCCTTTGCGAAATTATAATTGAGGAAATATGACAGTAAAAGAAAGCGGACCTAACCAACTCTATCTTGCTTCTAACCCTTAAGCTGTCCTTGTTCATTCCTGGGCATAAGCTGAACTAACTTTGGGAAGAAATTTAGTTCACAGTTTGACTCTGAAACCAAATTGATAACAGCCCTTTCCTGAAAAGAACCCCTTCTTTTCTGGGGACCAGTCTGCCTTTGCAGGATTAATGTATTAGCGACAAGATTAGAAATTACAGTCTAGGGGTCAGGCAATCTCTGACTCCAAAAGTCTGAACCTCCCCAAATTGCTCCTCCGGGTAACATTACTACTGTAAAATCTAACATCGGTGCTTCATATATATTGCAGACCCTGCCCAGGTCACAACCACGAATAGAAGACAGCAAGAAAACCTAACTTCAACCCCCTAAGATTCCATCTCCAACCTGATCCAGTCAGCACTCCCCACTTCCCAAGCCCCTACCCCAAACCATCTTTAAAAAATCTTACATCCAAATGCTCTGGGAGACTGATTTGAGTAACAAACTCTGGTGTGCCACACAGCAGGCTCTGTGTGAATTACTTTCTCCACTGCAATTTCCCTATCTTGATAGATCTGTGCTGCCTAGGCAGCAGGCAAGGGGAGCCCATTGGGCTGTTACAGTACATTTTATAGATTTTAAAGACCCCCCTCCTTTGTTTCCTGTCTTAAACTTTCAGATTCTTGATAAGCTATTTCATAACCCTAGGGAGTTGTCAGCTAAACAGCCTTTAATTTGAACATTAAAAGAAACAACTCAGGTGAAAATGAAATACCAAAATTTACATCATAAAGTACAGAAAGAAAAAGTCTGGTGGTGCCAGAGGGAGACACTAATAATTTTCCTTGAGCCAAATTAAACTACAGTCTTCCTTAAAAACTCAAGAGTAGTCTCTGTTGCAATCACTATTTTAGTTAAAAAATACCAAATGAAAACACAATTCAGTCAACTGAGAACAAAAACAAAACAAAAAAAAAACTTTTGTAAAAAAAAAATACAAGGTGTTTGGGAGAGTAAAATAAACAACAACAACAACAACAAACAAAAACATGAAGGCCTTTCAAATGCAAGCATGCACACATGCACACATACACACACAGATCTTGGATGTGACCATTTTAATTAATTAAGCTAAATTTTAACAATTGAGATCCTCTTAAAAAATATTCTAATCTTATTACCATATTTCAGCTAGAACAAAATGCTGCTAAACAATGGTCACACAAATTACATGATTTCTGAACACTCTAAGGGTAAGCAAAAAGTAACACCTGGTAGCTGTTAAATGTTTTTATTCTTTAAAAGGAATTTGCTAGACAGAATCCCAAACCAGTTTCTTAACTAGTGATAGGTCTCAGGCTGTAGACTGCTCGAGACCATGTGCAAAAATCACAAGCATTCCTATACACCAATAATAGACAAGCAGAGAGCCAAATCATGAGTGAACTCCTATTCACAATTGCTACAAAAAGTTAAATACATAGGAATACAACTTACAAGGTACATGGAGGACATGTTTCAAGGAGAACTACAAACCACTGCTCAAGGAAATGAGAGGACACAAGCAGATGCAAAAACATCCCATGCTTATGGATAAGAAGAATCAGTATCATGAAAATGGCCATACTGCCCAAAGTAATTTATAGATTCAATGATATTCCTATCAAACTATCACTGACTTTCTTCACAGATCTAGAAAAAATTACTTTAAATTTTATATGGAATCAAAAAGGGGCCCATATAGCCAAGACAACCCTAAGCAAAAAGAACATAGCTGGAAGCATCACACTACCTGACTTCAAACTATACTACAAGGTTACAGAAACCACAAAAACCCTGGTGCTAGTACCAAACAGATACACAAATCAATGGAACAGAACAGAAACAAGAATAGAAACATGACATAGAAGCAGCACCAAAAGAAAATGAAGAGGAGGAAGAGGATGAGAAGAAAATACAAACTGTAAAAAAGACAAATGAGCAGGTGTGGGAATTACAAGGCCTATCACTATAACTTTCATCCCTTCCCAGACTCATGAAATTTGAAAAAGTCTAAGACCATCATAACAAAAAAACAAACTAAAAGATACTTAGTCACCCCCTAAATTTCGTTAAGAATGAGGCAATGCTACCTCTCATACCTGACTCAGGCACCAGCAGGAGGAGGGCACCCGCCAGAGACTGCAGGAGAACGGGGCACCCTCCTTGCCCTGGCTGCGCCTCCACCACTGCCACCAAGGCCCGCAGTACAGCACCTGCAGCTTCCTCCTGACCCCAGGCCAGGCAGTGCAGTGCTCCTACTCCCCCTCCCGGCCTCCAGACTTGCTTCTGCTGCCACCACTAGTGCAGATGCCAATGCAACCACCACTGTCACCCTGAATGCACCAGCCCACCCTACAAGGCTCCTATCACCTGGCCCCTCGTGCGCCCTCTTACCGCTCTTGTGACGCTGCAGCCTCCATACTGCCACCACCCACATGAAGCCAGCCACAGAGCCGGGCCATCTGCAGGCTCCAGCCTCCAGCATACCACAGTTGAGTCTTTCTTCTCATCCTCCTCCAGCCTGGCTGGGAGTAGCTGGGCAAGCAGAGCCAGAAAAGCCTAGGAAGAGGATGCAGAGAGTGGGAGCGTTAGAGCTTCACCTTGTCATGCTGGCCACTGGGTGGGAGGGGCCAGTTTCAGTGAAGGCACTCACACCCACTCTCCAAAGTGCAGTCTCTCCTTCTGGCACAAGCTGGCCAAGAACTGGGGCCTGGGGTGGGTGCGAGTCCCTTCATTGAAACTGGCCCCTGGCGTGGTGTAGCTGGCCAGGAATTGCTGGGCCCACAGGGTTCTGTTCCTTGGGGAGTGGGAGTAGCAGCCAGCCCTCCCCACCCAAGTGCCAGTTCCTGTTCCTGACGCCTCCACCCACAGTGCCCTGTTCCTCCTCCCACAGTGCCCTGTCCCCTAACCCCCGTGATTCCCACTAATCCCCCTGAGCAGTGGTCCCAAGTGGTCTCCACAACAACGAGCCTGAGGCCGTGGGCCTAGGAACCACAGCGAGTGCGGGAGCCAAGCAGTTCTCAGAATTGCACGAGCAGGAGGAGATCGCTCTCTAGAGTCTGGAGTATAGGAAGAGGAGGACGGTCTTTTCCTTGGGGTCCACTGCTGTCGTTTTTGCTGCCACCTCTGCAGTCTGCCAATGTGGCTGACAGTGAAGCCCCCGATAGTACCCCTATTCTACCCCCTGCTGTGGACAGCGTAGCCCCCAAATAGCACCCCCAACACACCCTGTGCGAGCTGCAAGCAGTTTAATCCCAATATTGCCCCTAAACCACTCCCCGCCCCACAGGCAGTGTAGCACCTGACAGCACGCACAACCAGACCCCATCACGGGTGTTGCAGCACTTGATAGCGCCCTGAACCTGTCCCCACGCCCGGTCACAGGCAGTGCAGCCCTTGATGGCGCACCCAAAGCCACGGGCAGTGCAGCACCCAACAAGGCCCCTAAATCACCTGCCACTGCCTGCATTGTAGGCCGGGATAACTCCACCCAACCAGCACCCCACCATGGCAGTGCAGCAGAGATAGCGTCCCTGACCTTCCCCCACCCACTGCAGGCAGTACAAGTTAGCGCACACCACCTGCCTCCCACCCCCACCACTGCAGGCAGTGTAGCGCCAGGTAGCCAACCAACGCGCCCCGCCGCCAGCAATGCAACCCCTATGGTGCCCTCAAACACCCCTCGGGCAGTGCAGCTCCCAAAGTACACCCAATGTGCCCCCGAGGTGGGCAGTGCGGCCAGGGATAACTCACCTACCGTGCCATGTTTCTGTCACTCTGGCTGAGCTGCAGTCTCCGATGTCGCCCCTAACCACAGCGAGCGAGCCATGGTGGCACAGGCTGCAGACTCCCTTCTCCTCGTTTTCCAGCCCAGCAGGAGAAGCTCCCGCTGCCAGCCGCCCTACTACCTCTGCGAGCACGCTCCACCCGCAGCGAGGCAGTGCGGCACGTTCCAGCTTCCAGCCCGCAGCAGGCTGCGCCCCCTCCTCCCAGATCTCTAAGCCGGGAACTGAGTAGCTTGGAAGACAGACGTGGGAGAGCCTGAAACGGCCTGACACCCGCTCAGCATGCTTTATATACTGAGGTTAGGGCCCTAGGGTTCCCGGACTACATGTTCTGATTGGATGAGAGAAAAATATCTAGGCCTACTCTGATTGGACTTTATTTTCATGCTGTGATTGGTTGGCTTAAGACTTGCTCTCATCCAATCAGAACATGATAATAAAGTCCAATCGGAGAAAGCCTGGAGTTTTTTTCACATCCAATCACAACATGCAGTCCAGGAACATCTGTGCGCATAACCTCAGTATATAAACGATGCTGAGGGGTAATCGCGCCTTTTCAGGTTCCTGTGTCTGCCGGTGGAGTTGCGTTTAGAGGACCAGGTGGTAGGGGAGCCACTGGCAGTAAGGTGGAGACTAGAGCCTGTGGCACCGCGGCTCCCCTCGCTGTAGTTGGTGGTGGCGACAGACACTGCACTGGTGACTGGAGCGGTAGGAGGGGAAAAATAGTTTGGGGGTATAAGGAAGACGGTAAAGTCCGCGGTTAATGCTAAAGGGAAAAGAGAATGGTGAGAAGGGAGGGCGTTGCAAAAAGACGTTGGGGAAAAGGTGATAGGAAAAAAGTTTCTGGGTAGATGGAAGGGGATAAATAGGGTGGGGAGCAGGAGAGAGAGAAGGTTTTGCAGAACGATTGTGGGTAAAAAGTTTATGGGTAGATGGAAGGGTACAAGAGGGTGGCAAGTGGGAGGAGAAAAGATAGAGTGGTGAGGGGGACAAACGGGAGTGAGGAGGGAGAGAGGGTTTGCAACAACACGGTGGGGAAAAAAGAAGGACGGTGGGGAAAGAAAAGACCATAGGTAAAAAGAGTTTGGGTAGACGGAGGGGGAAAAGGGTAGCAAGTGTGAGGAGAAAAGAGAGGGTGCAGAGGAGGAAGAAGAGAGGGTGGCGAGCAGGAGGGAGAGAAGGTTTTCTGAAAAGACAGTGGGGAGACAAGTTTTTGAATAGGTGGAGAGGGAAAAGAGGGTGGCGAGCGAGAGAAGGAAAAAGCAAGTGGGAGGGAGAGAAGGTTTTGTGAAAACAAAGTGGGCAGAAAAGAAAGATCGTGGAGAAAGATAAGATGGTGGGGAAAAGGTGTTTGGGTAAATGGAGGGGGAAAAGAGGGTGGTTGGGGGGGAGGGTTGGCAAAAATGTTGGGAGAAATAGTTTGAGGTAGGGGGAGACCAAAAAAGAGGGTGGTAAGTAGGATAGAGCAAAGAAGAGGGCAAGCAGGAAGGAGGGCAAGACTTTGGAAAGATGGTGGAGAAAAATATGGAGGGTAGATGGAGGGTGGAAAGAAAGTGGTGAGCTCTGGGAGAAGGCTTTGTGAAAAGACAGTGGAGAAATGTTTTTGGGTAGATGGAGGGGGTAAAGAGGATGATGAGCAGCAGGAGTGGGGAGAAGGCCTTGGGAATAGAGGGGGGGGCGGTAAATGTTTTTGCTTGGATGAAGGAGCAAAAGATGTTGAGATCAAGAGGGGAGGAAAGAGGGTGGCTAGGGTGAGGGGGAAAATGGGCAAAAGTTCTTGGGTAGACAGATGGGGTAAAGGGTGGTGAATGGGGAGTGTAGAGAAGGCTTTGCAAAATGACGGTGGGGGGAAGTTTCGGGGTAGATGGAGTAGGAAAAGATTGGCGAGAGGAAAGGGGCTAAAGGCCATCAGGAAAAGAAGGTGGGGAAAATGGTGGGGGACAAAGCTTTTTGGGTAGATTTTAAAAACCAGATTATTTGTTTTTGAGTAGTTTGAGTTCTTTGTATATTGTGTGTTAATCTCTTCCGTGATGCATAGTTTGGAAATACTTTCTTCCATTCTCTGGGTGGTTTCTTCATTCCCTGGGTTGATGGCTTCCTCTGCTTGGCAGAAGCATTTAAGTTTGAGGTAATTTCATTTTTGCTTTTGTTGCTTGTGCTTTAATAGCTATTTGAAAATTCCTTATCCTAACCAATTTCATAAAGCTATATTCTATGTTTTCTTTAGTAGTTTCAGGGTCCCACGTTTAAATCTTTACTTTCAGTAGTTTTTTTTATATGGTAAGATTATAGTCTAAATATATTCTCGAACATGTGGGTGTTGGGTTTTCCTAGAACAGTTTACGGAAGAGATTGTCCTTTCCAAGTGTATGTTCTTGGTGCCTTTGTTAAAAATGAGTAAACCGTAAATGCGTGAATTTATTTCTGATTTCTCTGTTCTGATTCATTTGTCTATGTCTGCTATTTGCTCGTCTGTCCCTCCCCCGTCCCTTTTTTTGATAGTACCATACTGTTTTGGTTACTATACATTTGATTTGTAGTATCTTGAGATGCCTCCAGCTTTTCTATTTATTCCAGATTCTTTTGTCTATCTGAGGTATTTTGCATTTCCATGTAAATTTTAGGATGGTATTTTTCTGTTTCTATGAAGAATGTCTTTGTAATTTAACATGGATTGCATTGATTCTGT
>NW_016108144.1:298315-304469 GCF_001604975.1 Cebus imitator
TTTTAATTTCCTTATTTATTGGTTGTTCATGAGCATGTATTTTAATTTTTATGTATTTTTACAGATTGTCAAGTTCCACCTGTTACTGATTTCTAATATTCCACTATGGTCTGAAAAGATACTTGATGTGATTTCTCTTTATAAAAAGTGTTGTGACTTGTTTTTTGGGCTAACACAGTCTGTCCTGGAGAATACTCCAGGCACTACTCAGTAGAATGTGCATTGTGCAGTTGTGGAGTGGAAAGCTATGTGAATGTCTCTTAGGTCCGTTCGGTCTTATAATAGTTTTTAGACAGATTTATTTAACTTTTAATGTTGAAATATGCCGTATTTGACTGAAGTGGAGAGAATACTATAATAAGCCCTGTGTACTCACCACTCAGTTTCAACCAGTATCCAGTCCCAGCCAGTCGTCTTTGTCGTTTTCACTTCTGCCCCTCCACAGAGCCATACTCGAAAAGACTTGGGCCTTTAAATGTAAAGATTGGTGTGAGTCAGTATCATTTATAAGTTTTAAGGTAAAATGTTAATGTTTTACAATGGTTACCTACTTTAATGAGAATTTTTTTGAGGAACCCATAAATACAGGCCCTGGTTGTCTCAGATTAGTAGACTGAATTGTAAAGCTTACAGCATTTTCAGTACTAATTTGATGGTGTGACATTCCATATCCTTCACCTAATAAGATATGCTTCAGGTGGAAAGACTCCACTTAAACATAGTGAGTGGAATGATTATGAAAATAAATGCTGGAAGTTTTACCCATAAGCTCCAATTTAAGGCATGTTCTTTGTAATATGAGTTAGTAAACCAATTACTGTCATATAGAGAGATACTACTTATTTTAGACTGAGGAAGAAAGAGCTAAGGGGAAACATATTGCTGTTTTGAAATACAAAAGATTTTTTTTTGAGACTGATTTTTGCTCTGTTGCCCAGGCTGGGAGTGCAGTGGCATGATCTCAGCTCACTGCAACCTCCACCTCCTGGGTTCAACTGATTCTCCTGCCTCACTCAGCCTCCTGTGTAGCTAGGACTTCAGGTGCATGCCACCACACCCAGCTATTTTTTTTTGCATTTTTTGTAGAGACAGGGTTTCACCGTGTTAGCCAGGATGGTCTCAATCTCCTGACCTCGTCATCTGCCCACCTTGGCCTCCCAAAGTGCTGGAAGGACAGGTGTGAGCCACCACGCCCGGCCTAAAATAGAAAAGATACTTAACTTTTGTGCTATGTTCTTCCAAAGACTAATATTAAAGTCTCTGAATGGAAACTCCACAGGAGCAGACTTCAGTTCAATATATATCATTCATATATTAACATAATTTCTTTTGCCATATACGGAGTACTGGCTTTGTACCAGAGAACAAGATAGATGTATTTACCTCTTTCATCTGGCTATCCCTATAATCCTTGAGGTATGTATTACTATCCTCATCTTACAGATGAAAAAACTGATGTTCAGAGAGGTTCAAGGTAACTTACTGAGCTCATAAGAGCTTGTGCCTCTCTTACTATGTAATTATGACTAAAACTGTTATTCTGCACTCTTAGTCATTTAAAATTAGAATTACTCATTTCAAGTTGTAATTAGGAATGTTTAAAACTTGACTCAGTCAAGCTTTCAAAAAGAAAGAAACATTTGTCATGCTAAATTACCACATTCTGCTGCCGATAACTATTTGACCTTCTCTTGGTCCCTGGTCCACATGCATTTTGAATGTTTATTTGAGGGTTCAAGCCATCTTCCCTGAAAGTTACACTGAAGCTCTCATTTTGGAAGTGGGAGGTTATTGTTCACTCAGCCTCTTTAATGGCTTTTATGTTAGAAAAAGCATGTTTATAATTTGAGTAGGAAAATCATGTATATTATACCTGTGAGAAAACGCTTTCAGATGCTGACTTGGGATGCTGTCTCATTGCAGACAGTCTTTACCTGTATTCTACTAACTCAGTTGGAAGAGGAGTAAGCAAATTGGGGTCTGGATTACATGATATTCTCAGGCCAGTTTATGGAACTTCCTAAATGATTTGGCTGGAGCATTTTCCTCCTTGCATAAATTTCTGTGAAGAAGATACTCGGGGCCCATTCCAGCTTCCCATAGGCTGTTAATCAAATAACAAGTCTGAAGTAATTCAGATAATTCCAATCTTCTCTTATTGCCACCTCTCCACATCTTGTTCTGTTAATAAATTTTAGCTTTGTTTTGTTTTGGAAGAGTTTGGTGGCCCTACACTCACTGTTTTCAGCCAGAAAGTCCTCTGTGGATTTTTATAACAGTATCAGTAACTTCTCCATATTGATAAGCGGACATTTTTCTGCTTAAGCCTCTTGGACCTTGGCTCTGACATTAGATTTTCAAGTGATTTTCAGTTGGGATGTAAGATCCACAAATTGCTGTTTGAAGAAACTGCAGTTTACATTTGGATCCTTGTCTACATTTAGATCTTTTCCCTAAATTTTCTTTCTCTCTGATTGTGGAAAGTCAATATTTGCTGTAATTTGGTAGTTCTGAAGTTAATGTAATATAATCACTTTCCTTCAGAGGTTTTACATACTTAGGACTTTTTTAAAAAATTTGGTCAAAAATGTTGTTTGTGTACGTTAGTGCTCATGTGGGGTTTCCGACATAGCCAGGTGATTCAGCGCGTGCTCTGTTTTCTTCCACAGAGGATTTGTGTACTGCCAGAACGAGGAGCTGGAACTAGCATAGGTGGCTTTTGGCAGCGGGCAGTCTTCTCAACTGGCCTGACTTTTGATAATAAACCTCCAGGTCATTGACCAGAACATGAAGGCATCTTTGTGTTTGTCATTTCGGAGGCGTTAAGGAGAGTTCCTGACATCATCAGAAGTAATAATAATATAGTTGATATATTTTCCTCCCGGAGTGGCATCCTTTTAATTGTTATAGTTTGGGCATTCTGTTTTTTTTGTTGTTGTTTGTTTTTATATGTGTGTGTGCTATAGTCTATAACAAACTTATTTATGATTAAGAAAAAATTCCAGACAAACATGGTATAAATACGGTGGTTTTATTTTTTTTAACCAGATCTATTTTGGGAAAACATTTCCTTATTCAATTTGTTCTAAACAGCTTTTCTGTGGGAAAGGGAGCTTTGAAATTAGCCTAGAGTAGAATCATTGTGTGCTAGGGATTAAGAGCTTGTCTTTAGTGTTTTTCTTTCTCTTATTTATTTATTTATTATACTTTAAGTTCTGGGGTACATGTGCAGATCTTGCAGATTTGTTACATAGGTATACAAATGCCATGGTGATTTGCTGCCTGCATCACCCCGTCACCTACATTAGGTATTTCTCCTAATGTTATCACTCACCAATCTCCCCACCTCCTGCTATCCCTCCCCTAGCCCCCACCAACCCCAGCAGGCCCCATTGTTTAATGTTCCCCTCCCTGTGTCCTCATTGTTTAACCCCCACTTATGAGTGGGAACATGAGGGTTTGGTTTTCTGTTCTTGTGTCAGTTTGCTGAGAATGATGGTTTGCACTTTGATTCATCCCCCTGCAAAGGACATGAATTCATCCTTTTAATGGCTGCATAGTATTCCATTGTGTATATGTGCCACATTTTCTTTCTTTATCCAGCCTATCACTGATGGACATTTAGGTTGGTTCGAAGTCTTTGCTATTGTAAAGAGTGTCATAATGAGCATACATGTGCATGTGTCATAATGAGCATATGTGTGCATGTTTCTTTATGATAGAAAGATTTATAATTATTTGGGTATATTCCCAGTAGTGGGATTGCTGGGTCAAATGGAATTTCTATTTCTAGATCCTTGAGGAATCACCACACTGTCTTCCACAATGGTTGAACTAATTCACACTCCCACCAACAGTGTAAAAGCGTTCCTATTTCTCCACATCCTCTCCAGCATCTGTTGTCTCCAGATTTTTTAATGATGATCATTCTAACTTATGGGAGATGGTATCTCAATGTGGTTTTGCTTTGCATTTCTCTAATGACCAGCAATGATAAGCATTTTTTCATGTATTTGTTGGCCACATAAATGTCTTATTTTGAAAAGTGTCTTTATATCCTTTGTCACTTTTTGATGGGGTTGTTTTGTTTTTTTCTTGTGAATTTTAGTTCTTTGTAGTCCTTTGTGGCTTGCAAAATCTTTTTCCCATTCTGTTGGTTGCTGGTACATTGTTTCTTTTGCTGTGCAGAAGTTCTTAAGTTTAATTAGATCCCATATGTCTATTTTGGCTTTCGTTGCCAATGCTTTTGGTGTTTTAGTCATGAAGTCCTTCCCTGTGCCTATATCCTGATGGTATTGCATATGTTTTCCTACATGGTGTTACCTTTTATGTTTAAATCTTTAATTCATCCGGAGTTAATTTTTGTATAAGGTATAAGGAAGGGGCCCAGTTCAGTATTCTGCACATGGCTAGCCAGTTTTCCCAACACCATTTATTATACAGGGAATCTTTTCCTCATTGCTTGTTTTTGTCAGGATTGTCAAAGATCAGATGGTTGTAGATGTGTGTCATTACTTCCGAGGCCTCTCTGCCATGGCACCTGCCTGATACATTACACTGCAGTTATCTGCTTTTCTGCCTGACTTCACTGTCCCTGCACACCTTTCAGTCCAGACCCTGTCCTACTCATCAGTGTATCCCTAGAACATTAACACAGTGCCTGATGTTAGATTGATAACAATAACAATGATGGTAACTACCTTTCCTCAGTATCTCCTAGGTGCCAGGCCCTGGACTAGGCAATTTACAATCATTTTTTCTTCTACCTGTGAGGCATAACTATAGTAGGTTTATCTTCTAGATAAGGCAACGAAGGCTAGACACCTAGTAAGCAAATGTTTTTTGTTGAATGAAAGAATGCTGCTCAGAGAGAGTAAGTAATTTGCCTAAAGCCACACAGTCAATAGTAGTAGCACCAAAACTTGAACCTTTGGTTCTCTGCTGTGGAATTTGAACTCTTTACACTGCAACTTTCTGCTTTTCAACCAAAGTTGGATTAAACAGTTAGAGTTGGCATCTGTGGCATGAGTGCCCCAAGAGAAGTAACATCTAGAAGTTAAGTTGAATGTTACATTGTTTCTTGTCTGTCACTCAGCTGTCATTCCTAGAGAACAGTGACTGAGTCTCTTGTTCACCACTGTCATCTCCAGAGCACATAGTAGTAGCTCAATAATTGCTGGATGAATAAAATGAAGAAATTAACAAATAGATGCCCAGTTGACCTCATTTCTTGTCACAAATGCAGACAGATGGGAATGTCTCATATTTATTTGAAGCAGAAGGTACAAGACTGGGAATTAAACAGATGTTAAATCTCCAAACGCAGTTTACATTTGAAGTTATGCTAGGTTTCTCTGTGTTGTTGCAGGAAATCAGGGCTGCAGGTCACAAACTACATACATGCATTGGGAGCACTGTGGGAATACCACAGGCCAATTAGTAGCTGTCAGCTTTCTAGACTTCTGGAAGTGTATGCTCAAAGTATGGTTATGTCGACTAAATGAGTTTTTACTTTTGAACTATGTACAAAACAGGTCTGGAAAAACATTCATATTATGAAATCACTTGAGGGGTCAGAGGTAGCCTCCAGAAAACCAGTGTCCCCTCGCAAAGTGATAGAAAATTGAACATTGTTCTTACTGTTCCCAGAAGGCATCTGATGACCTCTAATTACTTTTATTTTAAGTTTCTCAGCTCTTCTATTTCTGGATTTAAAAAATAAAAGTAAAAAACCTAACCAACAGGTATTTATGGTTATCCTGTTCCCTCATTGTAAGTGCTTATCTTTGGCAGTAAAAATTAATACACAGCTACACATTTAACGTGAAGTGATGCAAAGCTTATTGATTATGCTGAAACAGAAGAATGTTTAGTATTAGAAGCGCGTGCCTTCATATCTAATATACAGAATTGGTGTTTGTCTTTTCCTCCTGATGAACTTGGTGAATTTAATAATCCCTCATGTGCTAAGTTAGGATCTGTCATGGGCCTTCATTTTTTTTTTTTTCTTTGAGATGGAGTCTTGCTCTGTGTTGCCAGGCTGGAGTGCAGTGGCACAATCTCGGCTCACTGCAACCTCCGCCTCCTGGGTTCAAGCAATTCTTCTGCCTCAGCTTCTCGAGTAGCTGGGACCACAGGCACGTGCCACCACGCC
>NW_016108144.1:304628-311818 GCF_001604975.1 Cebus imitator
CTTTCCCTCTTGGCTTTCTTTTTTTTCCCCTTCTTTCCATGTTCATTAAATAACTTTGAGTTAGCCTTTGCATTACGTACTGGAGACATAAAAATGAATGAGACACAGTTCTTGCCCTTTAAATGAAATTAATAATCTTAAAAGAAATGTCAGAAAGTGCTGTCTCTCTAAAACTTTGCTCTAATAAGTGTTAGATACAACATATACACATAAGAAGTGATTTGTATTAACAAGAACTATACATCTGTTGCATGACCTTTCATATTTATTCTATCGCATGAACTTGTATATTTTTGCCATATAATTTGTGTATATTTTTCTTAGAGATAACTATCTGTTTTATTTTTACCAGGAAGCCTAGTGAATTCTAATCTCTGACATAATAGCATTAACGAGCTGATAGGATTAATTGAATTTATATGTTTGTGTCTCTAATGGTGATTTCCTCCCTTTCATGCCCAGGTGCACCAGGTGGTGCCAGTGCCAGTTACTCACCTCCCTGTTGGCAGCACAAGGAGCACCGCACACCTGCCTTCAGATGGCACTTACTTACATTGGACCTGGACTCCTGCCAACCTGAAAGAGAAAACACCGAAAGAACATTCTGTCTTCATGGACATTTTTGAACTTGCGGTTAGTTTTAACTTTTTAATTCTCTCACTTGTGTTTTTGTAGAAACATTTGTTTGCTTTCTTATCATATTGATGTACAAAGGGCCTAACACCCTTGCAGCATGTACAGTGTGTTCATTGTTTCCTGCATCCACTGCACGTGCACCCTCTGCACCTAGACTGTCTTTCACCTGCACCCTCTGCACCTGCACCCACTGCACCTATACCCTCTGCACCTATACTCTCTGCACCTACATCCACTGCATCTACTACCTCTGCACCAAACCCTCTGCACCTATATCCAATGCACTTCTACTCCCTGTTGCACTTAACACACTGCATTTACACCCACTTTGCTGGTGAGCCAGGTGACCATCACCATGTACATGAAGGGTGGGTAACTTGGGGGCCAGCCGCCATGCGAGTACAGCATCTTCATTCTTCATCCTGCTCTTCTTCAGTCTGTCCAGCCTCAGCATCATCTGCGCTGTGAGTGTGAAGTGCTGCCTGGCCACCAACTACCTAATTCAACAACCACGACATGCACCAGCTGTGGGCGGCCTCACACTCTGTGTGGTCTTTGTGCTCAGCTTGCTCTTCTGCGCTCTACCCACATGGACCTCCCTAACTTGGCACTGCAGTACCCGAAGACCCGGTGCTTCATCACTGGCCCACCAGCTTGAGGGCGCTGCCACCTACTCCTATTGCAGGTAGCTTCAGCCCCTTTTTCTGTCTCCCCTCTTGGCCTCTTCAGCCTGCTCCCATGTGGCTCTGCTCCGACCATATCACCAGGTCATGTGCTGTACCTCGCTGGCACCCAGCAGCACCATGGAGCTGCCACTGCTGCTGGGTTGGGTGGCTTTGGTCGCCTCCTGGTGCCAAGTCCCCAGCCCTGCCATCCCTCAGTCTCAGTGACTTTTGCTGCCCCAAGAGTTTGGCAGCATTGTGGGTGCCAAGGTCCAGATGGTCTCTCCCTCATCACGACCTCCCTGGTGGTGCTTACCTGCTCCATCCCACTCCCTTGGTGAGGGACCAAGGCTGGGGCCCCACTTGGCCCCTTGCCAGTATCCAAATCCCTGCTCTGTTCCTGGCTCCTGCAACACTGAGTCCTTGATGGTGACTGTGTCTCCTTCAGGTCATCTGAAATTCCCACACTGGACTTCTCAGAGCAGACAGGACTTCTTTGAAGTCCTGACTGTGGAGGAAAAGTTAAATATTAAATTTGAACTCAATTGAATATGGACACCAACAATGGTCTCCTAATCTGGGAACAAGTTGAGTGACCCCCTTGAGGTGTTTATCCAGCATTGTTTTGGAGAAATCTCTATTTCAGTCTATTTCTATACATTAGTCATTGAAAAACAACAGACAATTACAGAAACAAGTTGACATTTCTGTATTCCTTAAGCCCGGCCACGAAGGGCCCTCCTGACTGAGCCTCATGCCAAACAAGTTGCTACAAGGAGAGCTGGGGTCCCACACTGCACCTAAGCTCCATGAGACCCTCCTCATCTGTGCACTGATGAGGGGCCATGGCCGACTGGAGCCCAGGCTGTTGCTTCCCAATGTGGTGGTGAATCCTCCATAGTTCGATGAGTGTTAATATCTTTTTTCTTCTCCCCTTCCCATTGCAATTGCGTATTATATCAATCTGCTTACCGTATCATTTGCTTATTATATCTGCATTGCCATTTACGTGGAATAAAGGTTGTTTATCCTTAAAGGTATCTGTGCGTGTCTTCTCCCCTTATGTGATTTCCACACAGAACACTGACCCTAAAGGGATTTAGTGGGTGTTTTGCCCATACATCCCCTAGTTTGTTTTCCCAAAAGCTTGGGTTCTTTTCACTCCCTGGGCAGCCCTTACCCTCGCTGCCTGACACTGGCTAAGTCTTTGGGAACACCCCCCACCTGCTTTCTTAGACAGGGAGGGAGCCTGCTGTAGTGTGACTTAGCCCAGGCCTCCACACTGCGACTGTGAACTGCAGAGTCTGAAATGACAACGGATGGTGATCTTTCCATTGTAAACCATCCCTGAGGAAAGTAAGGTTTTTGGTGTTCAGAATTATGCAAGGCTTTTGGATTTTTCTCCTGTGAAATTGTGTAGAATTTTAAAGCTAAAAGATACGCCAGAGGTTTTTTAGTCTAAATTCCCTCACTTCACTGAGGGAATGAATTATTTGCTTAAATCAGTCCAGCAGAACCTGCATAGTCAAGCTAGGATTCCTGCTTTTTACTATGGTGGTTCCTGGGAGAACAGCTTTTAAAGCACCCCAATTTTAATTCATCCGCAGGACATGGTTCAGACTCAGTTCTTTTCATTCTGTCTAGATAAATGAAGCACAATTTCTCAGGGATGCTAATTATGGACAGGCTGATACACATAGGATATTGAATTTGAATTCTCTACAGCTGTGAGAGGTACAGTACCGATGCAGAGAAACTGAGTTTCAGAGATAGTTCTCTTGTTTATTCAAGCCAAAGCCCTACAGCTTTAATGGACTTAGGCCATCTAATGCCAGACCCAGCTCATGTATTGCTTCACGTCTCCTAGAATTTTGGCCTTCATAAAGTGGGTCGGAGTTTTGGTACACTTTGGACAACAATTTTTCAAAATTGCCTTTGGATTAACTTTTAAAATATAAGCAGGAAGTCTCAAGTCCTATCTAGTTCTCTACTTTGCCTGTGGTTAAAATGGAGTTCACTAGAAGCAGGTGGGACGAAGAATGTAACACTTCGTCTGGAGTTTCTCTTGGAAGTGGCTGGTTCTGAGGTTGTCTATCTCTCAAAGCACTACATTATTGGAAATTCTAAATTATGAACTGGAAATGAGATAACGGCTTGCTTTATGCTTCAACTGAGAGCAAGAGAAAATAAATGTAAATGTAATGGTCTATTATTTCTTCCTTTTTTTTTTGTCTTTTTGAGACAGAGTTTTGCCCTTGTTGCTCTGGATGGAGTGTAATGGTGAGATCACTGCTCACTGCAACCTCTGCCTCTCGGGTCCAAGTGGTTCTTCCTCAGCCTCCCAAGTAGCTGGGATTATAGGTGCCCACCACCACACCCAGCTAATTTTTTGTATTTTTAATAGAGATGGGGTTTCATCATGTTGGCCAGGCTGGTCTTGAACTCCTAACCTCAGGTGATCCACCCACCTTGCCTCCCCAAAGTGTTGGGATTACAGGCTAGAGCCACTGTTCCCTGCTCTCCTTCCTTTTAAAAATTAATACTGTCCAAGCATCTTTGATGTAAAAATGTTCTAATTATTTGAAGATCTAAAGGAAAGAAATTCTGGGGGCTATATTTGTGGTTTGCAGATTAACCACATTTCCACTAACAAAAAAATACTTTCCACTATGTATAATGTCAACTTGTTAGACATTTGGGACAACTTGTTAGACATTTGTCCAAATGTCACGACTTGTGCATTATCAGACTCAACAACAAACAAAAGCAAAAATAATTGAGAAAAAAGTAAAAACAATATAGCAATGAAAAATACTAATTGAAAACAGTACAGTATAACAACTTTACATAGCATTTACTTTTGGTTAGGTATTGCAGTAACCTAGAGATGATTTAAAGTGTACAGGAGGATGTGCATAGGTTGTATGCAAATGCTATGCCATGTTACATCAGGAACTTGAGTGTCTCTGGAGTTGAGTATTGGGGACTCCTGAAACCAATCCTCCACAGATACTGAGGGGTTTCTATATCACCAGCAGAGAGGACGAAGGGTAAAGGTCTCAGTCTTATACAGTGTTGGGTTCAAACCCTGGGTCTGTCAATTCCTAATTGATTCCTATTCCACAAATAAAACAATATTTTTCTTTACAGCAGTGATTGCCCAGGTTGCTTTAAGAATCAAGTGGAGCCTAAGTGAGAATCTGGTTTATCTTAGACTATGAAACACTATCAGTTTCCTTTTCCTCTGAATTCACTGCTGTTGAGCATAAATAACATTTCTAAATTTAATTCATCCTTTCTAAATAATTGGCTTATTCTCTCTTCTGATCTTCTTTGCCTTGAGCCATTTTTTTGACAGTAAGTCGTTAATGGATGCAGCAGCAGTTTACCCAGTGACACCAGTACAGTGAATACCAAAAAGCTTCTGGTAAAATCAAGGCTTTAATTTGGGAGTGCTGTTCTAGGGAGTAGACAACGGTAGAGATCAAGCCCTGAAGATGGTGAATATAATTCTATCCATGGGTGGTTTCCTAAGCTAGCCCCCACCTTCTGACTAGGGTACATGTAGGCCAGCAGTTCTTAAACTTTGGCATATGCAAGAATCAACTAGTGGGCTCTTAGAAACCTAGAGCCTGGGACCCCAGCATTCTAATCCAGTAGGCCTGAAACGGGGCCTGTGAACCTGCATTTATAATAAGCTCCAGCTGAGGCTGATGCTGCTGGTCAGTGGCCTGCACTTGGTGTAGACAACCAAACACATTTTGGCAATGGCCTCCGGCAGGCCTCTAAGGGACAGGGAAAGCAAGGAACATGTCTCCTTAGAATCTTTGATTTACAAACCAAGCCTCCAGGTATTTGAATCTGTTATCCAGGTATTTAAATCAGCACATTTATCTCAAATATGAGATAAATGCATATCAGACATTACTAGGTGTAGAATATGTAAAGAAAAACATGACAGACTAGGTCTTTCTCAAGACATTTCTAGTATAATGGGGCAGACAGACCTCAAAGAAAAAAACATTTCAAAGAGTATTTAATTTCAATTGTATTATGGCTAGAATAAGTAAAATGCAGCCTAGTCTTTCTTAGGGTCATCGGCGAAGTGACATTTCAGGCCACCTGTAACTCTAATGTCTGGCCATATCACTCAAGCTAGTCTCAGTTTAAAGCTATCCACAGCCTCTGAAGAACATGTCCCAATGTCACTACACAGAAAACAGGCACTTACTGCCTGTGAAATGCAGAACAAACTTACACCGAAAGTTAAGGCCGCCCTGTCTAGTTTCATCTTATTTCTAGCATTTCTACTGCTTCC
Source organism: Cebus imitator (assembly GCF_001604975.1). Lineage (NCBI taxonomy): Eukaryota > Metazoa > Chordata > Mammalia > Primates > Cebidae > Cebus > Cebus imitator. The sequence continues at coordinate 310,245 of NW_016108144.1, forward strand.
CTCTTTGTGACTCTTGTTTCTAGGTAGATTAGACTGCTCTACTGTAACTCAAATATGCTGTGAAGCTTCTCAGATACCCTGACCCAGGTCAGATCTCTATTTTCTGGGTACCAACAGTTGAAACTTACTGTAGTTTCTCTCTCAATATAGATATATGAATACTTATGTCCTCACTAGACTGTAAGCTCCTGAAGGATAGGATCAGTATCCCACTCATGTCAATACCATGGAACTTCTAGCACAGTAATGTATGTTAAGTGTAGGCTGAATAAAACATTTTTATATGTGTAAAAAGATGATTAAATTCAAAAGGGAAGATCATTCTGGTCTCCATTTTAATTGTATTCTCCCTAAAATTGTACATCTATAATTCTGATTTATCATATATAATGCAATGCTAAACTTTGCATCATCTAAGTAATTTCAAAGAGTAGTTAATATTAACACCTTGTTTTATAGATAAATTGTTTTCTAAGGAAAAAATCTTAAATCACAGGCTTACAATACAGTTAAATCCCTTTGTTCTTACTATAAATTACAAATTTTGCTAAATCCGAAAGGAGTAAGAGCTTCCTGGAGAAAGCGCTGCTTCCAATGCAGAGACAAGGAAAGGAAGAGCAGAGTGAACCTGAGGCCTCTTGGGCCAGAAAAGGAAGAAAATACTAAAAACGAATGGGACGTTTGTCAAAGGCCACATAAGTGTACTTGAAGGGGCTTTTATTTGTCACATTTTGGACAATTTGGGCAGGAACATACAAATGACAGGAATGGATTATTATATATTGAATAGAAAAGAATCTTGAGTCTAGTCTACACTAGAAAGCAAACAGAGTGGAAGAGAAAGTGTTTGTTTTTTGTTTTCCAACAATTCCAATGTAGAAGAAATAAAAGCAACAGAAAATCAACATGTTACAACCACCACAATAACTGGTTTAGGCAAGAGTCACCAATAAACACTAAAGGAATACGGATGATTAGAATATTTACATGGTCTGAAGGTATCACTCAGCCTATTGCTCCACAAATTATAAAGGGACAAAATTATCTTTACAAAAAACAAATCTGGAGACCTCATGTGAATTAAATAATCATTACCATAAAACCCAGATAGCCTGACATTCTATGCCTCCTAACTTAATGCACTACAAGGAAATGATATCATTGACGAGGGTTCCCTGCCAAAGGTTTACCCTTAATTTTAACATGAGGAAACATTCATACATATCCGTATTAGCCTGGACTCATTAGTAACATCACTGTAGTAATATGTTTTTGTAAAACTGGGAGATTTTTGGAGACTAAAGAGATGACTTAAACGCAGAATATGACCTTAGGCTGGGTTCTGAACTGTGCAGATAGCTACAAATAACATTTTAGGAAAATTTATGGAGGGCACAATTGAATGTTGAACAATAATACTGTATCAATGTTAAATTCCTAGGTATGTTGATTTGTGTTTATGGAGGAGAAACGTCCTTGTTCTTAAGAAACACACTGTTGAAGAATATGACGTGAAGAAGCATAACTCTTGAGAGTTATTTCACACACTGTGATGCACACATCTGTAATTCAAA
>NW_016108144.1:312298-314562 GCF_001604975.1 Cebus imitator
TCTGTCATAAACTGTTTTAAACAGGATGACATTTTTGAAGTTTCTTCATGTGAAATATTGATTTTAAAAGTTTTCTGGATATTCCCAGTAGATCTTAAAAGTTAACTCTTAAACACTAAATGTGCAAAATAAATGCACACCTCACAATGAGTCTAATATAACAACCCAGTTAATACAAATAGCGTGGACAAAAATCTGATGACCACATGGAACTGACCGCCTCAACAGCTACACATGACCTTGTTTTCTACAAGCCCAATTACGAAACCGGTGGGGTTGAATTCAGGGCTCTGTTCACCTTGTTCCGACAAGAAAACTGGTGTGTCCGTGAGGAGAGGCCTTGGCAAGCCGTGGCCGTGATGCGGGAATGTAGTGAGGGGCTTGAAAACAGAACTCAGAGCAGACACTAGGTTTTCGAGCCTGAAACTACAGAAAGTCCGCTGTGTTTAAGGCCTGCTTTCAACAAAATCTAGCAATGCAGCCTCAAGCAAACCACTTCACTTCTATGGGCCTCAGTTTCTACATCTGCAAAATGGGATTTATAATCCCACCCCAGCCCACAGAATTTAGAGCCAAATGAGAAGACTAGAAGAGCTCAGCTGCCAAGGGACTCTTTTAATGACTTGAGGTGGGGAAACTGAGGCCCAGAGAGGGCTAGGGCTCTGCTACTGCCACCCAGAGCCAGTGATGGACCTCAGATGAAAAGCCAGCACACCTGCCCCTAGTTCCCCAGGCTTTCCTCAGGCTGGGGAGGGCATGCAGTGAGATGCGAAGGGCAGCCCTCCTGCCATTTCTCTCTGGACAGGGGCTGGATGCGGGGTGAAGGGTGAAAGGAAGAGGCTGCAGAAGGCAGAGAAGCCTCAGCTCACACCGAACCTGTGATTTTTAAAAATGCGGACTGTGCGACCCTTCCCATACCTGCTCCACTCCTCTGAAGCCCTGGTTGTGAAGGGCCAAGTCTGGGTCCAAGTCTGCTGCTCCGCCTTTCTGGCTGCAGACTCCTGGGGCCCCCGCAGGTTGCCGCGGACCCGAGCCCCCAGGGCTGTGCCTGCGCCTGCAGGTCCTGGCCGAGCTCGCGGCCGCGGAGGTCAGTCCTGGCACGACCAGGGCAGGGCTACCCGAAGCGCACAGAGGCTGTCGGTGTCAATGTGAGGGCTTCTGGGGCGCCTGGCATTCCTCGGAGTGGAAGCTGCTGACGAAGTCGAAGCTGCCTGCTCCTTCCTGCAGGAAGACTTGGCTCCCACAGCCGGCGAAGGGGAAGCCGAGCAGCGCCAGGAGGATTTGCGGGCGCTGCTGAGGGCTTCCATGCAGGGACAGTGCAGCAGCAGCCTGGACGAAGAGGGCACGGCAACCCCCAGGGCCAGGGGAAGTTTAGCACGGGGGCTGCCGGCTGCCCGCGGGTTCTCCATCCCTGGAGCGGTGCAGGGCTCCGTGGACGCCGTGAGAAAGTCACGGTCCTGGGACATTGGGTCCAGCCTCTGGGTAGAAGCAGGCGATAAACGCACTCCGACCAGCCCCAGCGCCAGCCAGGCTGCGGTGCCCACGAAGCCCAGGGTGAGCGCCTCGTGGCGCAGGAAACTGGCTAGGGTGGGAGCCCGCCGGCAGGCGGCCGGAAAGTCAAAGGTCTGCTGCCCCAGCGCTGCCACCTGCTGCAGGCAGCGGAAGGCGACCTCGTGTGGCGCCCCGGGCGCGCGCCCATCTGACCCAGCAGGTTGCCGCCTCCCCGCCCCACTCAGATTCCGCATCCTCCTGGCTGAGCCCGTGGCCAGTCGCCCGCGTGCTGCCTCTGCTGCCCTCCCTGGTCTGCAGGACACACTCAGGCGGCCTCCTGCCTGGGGCGCCTGGGCTGCGCAGAGCAGCAAGGCCCAGCTTCCAGGAAACTTTTAATCTGTTCACGCATAAAATTAATAAATGTAACTAGTTTCCATTATATTGGACTTGTATGTCTTGATTCTGTTCACGATATATGAGCTAAATTTGGATGAAATATCTATTGCATAGAAAGTCATATTTCTCTTTGTGTGTTGACAAGTGGAAGGAATAACATAAGGTTTCTGGCAAAAGAAGCTCCTTACTCATGTTTCCATGCGGTGCCATTTTTTTTGTAAGATAGCAATAATAAAAGTGATAATTGCATCCTTCCCACCCAAAATGAGTCATCCCAGTGGTTTCCTAAAGAAAAAAGAATAAAAACCTCCAGGCAGATTGGCTGCAGGCTCTTCATATTGTTTTCAATGTACTGGAAAATATAATAATTTGAATAT
>NW_016108144.1:316150-317341 GCF_001604975.1 Cebus imitator
CACAGTCTAAATCCTTCATGAACATAGACACAAAATCCTCAACTAAATTTTGGCAAAATGAATAACAGATTCATACATCATGAGTGGGGTTTATTTTTTATTTTTAAAGACAGGGTCTCACTATGTTGCTAAGGCTGGCCCCTAACTCCTAGGCTCACACAATCCTCCCACCTCAGCTTCTCAAGTAACTGGACTACCTGTGCATGCCAACACACCCAGTTGTGGATGAGATTTATCCCAGAAATGCAAGGCTAATTCAATATTTGAAAGTCAATCCATGTAAGCCACCATGCTACCAGACTACAGAAGAAAAAAAAAATATGATCATATCAACAGATGCAGAACCCAACTGCCATTCATTTTTTAAAAACTCAGCTAATTAGAAATCAAAGGGAAATTTTTGCTAATCTGCTAAAGGGCATCTAAAAAAAAGCCATACATCTACAAAAAACATATTTAATTAAAGACTTAAAAAACTGAATACTGGGGGACCTCCTCTTTTGGCTTTGGAGGCCCCCTCCCTCTGTCTCAGTATGGCGGAGCTTCTTCCTTCTGTCTTCTCCCTCTTTAAAGAAAAAAAAAAAGAAGAACTTGAAAACCTGTTGTTCTGGGGACATTCAGCACATGGTCAAACTGTCCTATGCACACTGGCCGACCCTGCAGGCATCACCTAGGCTGCTTATAATTTTTTCTCAGGTTTCAACATTTATAGGGAATATGTGAATTACTGGACACATGTATTTCTGCAAAATGGCCTCATCCTGGCAAAGTGGACCAGATGAGCTATCACTATACTTCCAATGAAGGAAAAAGATGACACTGGGGTGTGGCCATAGTCTGGAGAGAGATGGCTTGATTCGGAGTGTGAATTGCAGTAGGGCAGGACCAGAGAGGTTTCAGGCTCAAGGGAGGTGTGCAGCAACTGGCAAAAAGCAGAGACTGAGTGTGACATTAGCCTTGGGGCTCTGGGGCCAACCCTACCCTTTCTGTCGGTGACACCCTGGAGACTTTCCACTTGGATTTTGGTTTATCATATGCAACATCATGATTGTAATAGCTGAGACTCAGCCTAATAATTTAATGAGAAAATATGTGAGAATTGCCAGGGACAATTTAACAAATTTTGTTTGCCTACCACTTTTTAGGTCTTATTTTCCTTATCTGAGGTATGCAGATTCTGGCTTGTAACAA
>NW_016108144.1:321561-323388 GCF_001604975.1 Cebus imitator
CACCGCCCATTGTCCCCACTCCGACCCCCCACTCGTTCCCACCACCCGGATCCTCGACTGGATCCACCACCACCCGTTCTCCCCACTCTGAACGCGGCCCCCGATCCACCACTGGATCCACCGCCACCTATTCCCACCACCCTGTTCGTGCCACCCATTCCCACCGCCACCCATTCCCACCACCCTGTTCCTGCCACCCATTCCCACCACCCGGATCTACCGCTGCCCATTCCCACCACCCGGATCCACTGCCGCCCATTGCCACCACCCTGTTCCTGCCACCCATTCCCACCACCCGGATCCACCACCGCCCATTCCCACCGCCCCGCCCCCGCCAGTGGCTCCCACCAGGCCGTTTCACTCCTGGTTCTGCCAGTCTGCCCGCTTGCAGCTCGCGGTTCGCAGACGCCCTAGTGCTCCGGTTGTGGGACCGACGTTTCCCTGGTGGGCGGCAGAGGTGGTGGGGGCACCGGAGGAGATGCCCGGGAAGAAGGCGCCTGAGAACCCACAACCGAGCTCCACGCTGGCCGAGGCCAGCCCGGGTCAGCTGGAAGCTGAGTTCCCACTCTACTCAGGAGACTTGGGGACAAACTGAAGACCACACCTGTAGGAATTAAGAGTTCTCTCAGATCCTTAAACAATCAATGCTGCTGTGTGTGCACATGTGTGCACGCCTGTGCACAAGTGAGTGTGTGCTTGTGTAAGTGTCCATGTGCATGCACATGTGTACGCTTGTGTGTAGATGCTGGTTTCTGCTCCAATCCTCCCATGCTGGCTTTCTACCTCCCAAAATAAAAGTTGTAACTCTCTGCAAAGTGATAGACCTGTATGTGGTATAAGCTATATATTTATTCATTTTATTTTGCTATGTATATATTTAAGAAACCTTTATTGACCACCTGTAATCTACCTGAAATGGTCCTAGGTAGTGTTGAGTAAGACACAGCATGTGTCCTCAAAATGCTTTTACAATCTTGCTGGGAGCCATATATTAAACACAAATATAAATGAGCATTTATAATTAGAAATGATGGCACCTTCTCTGAAGGAAAAACTGGGCACTGAGAGAAAGAGGAAATCACAGGGCAGATCTAACTTCAATTATAGGGAGGAGTTGGTCAGGGAAAGCCCTTTCTGAAGGAGTAATATCTCATCCATTGATTTATCCAACATTGAACAAACGTTTATTGAGCATCTACTCCGCTTGGTGTTGTAGGCACGACAGTAAACAAAACATACAAAATTGTCTGTCTTCATGGACTTGTACTTCAGTGAGGAGACGCACACAATAACCAACTAAGTAAACTACGACACATATCAGAAGGTGGTGTGTGTTGTGGAGACCATGGTGTGTTGGTGAATGTTAACTCTTTTGGTTCTTCCTTAATGGCAGCAAAAGCAAAAATTGATAAATGGGATATAATTAAACTGAAGACCTTCAGGACAGCAAAAGAAACTATCATCATCAGTTGTAAACTATCACAACATACAGAATGGGAGAAAATTTTTGCAATCTATCCATCTGACAAAGGTCTAATATCCAGAGTCTACAAAAAACATCAACAAATTTACAAGAAGAAAGCAAACAACCTTATCAAAAAGCAGGCAAAGGACTTGAACAGACACTTCCCAAAAGAAGACTTTCCTGTGACCAACAAATTTATGAAAGAAAGCACATCGCTGATCATTCAAGAAACGCAGATCAAAACCACAATAAGATAAAATCTCGCATCAGTCAGAATAGAAATTATTAAAAAGCCAAGAAACAACAGATGCTGGTAAGGTTGTGGAAAAAAAATGAATGCTTTTACACTGTTAGTGGGAATG
>NW_016108145.1:0-13197 GCF_001604975.1 Cebus imitator
ACGTCTTCTGCCAGTTCAATGTCCATAGCATCTTTCTCTCTTCAGTCAGTCACTGATTAAAATTTGATCATGGTCTACTATAGGACAGAAATCTGTGACACATTGGGAGAAAACTTCTCTGTGTCAGTACTTTTTCTAAAAGATGCTATTTGAAGAAAAATAAAGATTTCTGGTCAAATATATTTGGGAAACACAGCATCGTATATTCTCTCTGTTAAAGTCACAATATTTATTGGATATTCCAGAAGCTATGATAATTATAGACATTGAGAAAAATCAATTGTTTAATCCAAAGTTCCCTAAACAAATTTGCCGATAGCCTCATCAATTATTTAAATAAGCTGTTTATTTGGAATAATTTTAGATGTACAGAACAGTTATGGAAGTAATACAGAGAGGTTCCCATATAGCCTCACCCAGTTTCAGTTTCCTCTAATCTTATCATATCACGTTATCATGATACATTTGTCAAATATGAGAAAACACTAGTGGTGTGTTACCATTAACTAAATTCCAGACTTTATACTACAGTTTTCCATTAATGTATTTTTCTGTTTCAAGATCTATTCCAAGACACCATACTACATTTCATTATGTATGGTTTGTGAGAGTTTCTCAGTTTTTTTCTTATTTTTCATAATCTTTCCAGTTTTGAGGAGTAATGATCAGGAATTTTGTAGAATGTCCTTCAAAAGGTATGCTTGATGTAACTTCTCAAGATTAGACTGGGGTTATGGGCTTTTGGGAAAAAAAAAATCACAGAGGTGAAGAGCCCGTCTCATCACATCATATTGGGGAGATAGGTACCTGATGTCAGTGTGATCCATCTTCAGTAATGTCAACCTCTGTCCCTTGGATAATTCATGTTATTCAGGTTTTATACACTGTAAAATTATTATTTCTCCCTTTCTCTGCTCTATTTTATAGAAATGAGCCACTAAGTCCAGACAACCCTCAAGGGCTCGGTCACCATTTAAATGCAATCCTTATTATTTATTTTATCAATTAATAACGTTCTTTGGAATGTAATTTAGAAAACACTGCTCTGGATAAATACAAATTACCTAACCAGGTGTTTTTTTTCATCTGGTCATTCAAGCAGTTGTATTCTGGTCAAGTCACGTTACAACTCCTCCATACTTCTCCATGAGTTATATTAGCAATTTTAAGCCATTCTCAATGTCTCCTAGTTTATTACCTATTTTAAAAGGGGATTTGTCTAGTTACTTGTGGCTTTTATCCCTTGAAGAATGTATTATGTTCCTCTGTCTTTATGCCTTCATCTTTACTTTGAATAATACTTAATATTACAGAACCATAGAATTCAACAGGCATTGGGTACATCAGAGATCATTTTGTTTTCTCCCTTATTACAGAGAAAGTAAAATTGAGGTTCCAAATTCTTTCTGGAATTGACCAAAGGTACTCATGAAATTATTGAGAGTATAAATCTAGAACCATTTCTTGACTTGTAGACAGTCACGAACATGGTAGAGGACATTACTCCTTTACTATGAAGTGACGTGCTTCTATTCTTGTTTTATGTGGTTGATACAGAAGAATAGAAGAAGCCATAAAAGTGAACTGAAGAAAAGTCATATTGTCGTGAGAGGGGTAGCTGTAAAATTTGAGTAGAGAGCAGTGCACTTTATAGTGGAACTCACTGTGGTGAATTACTGTGATGACACAGAACTGATAGAAGACTTGTGGATATTGAAGATACTGAGAGGGATTGTGCCTTCAGGATGATTCATTACCATTTATGATTGGCCTTATCAGTTGAAAAAAATGTTTGTCAGCTAAATTAAGGGCCATCAGTGTAATATTCTTTGCTCCAAGTATCTCTACAGTGGGCTTATTTAGTGTATCTGAAATATTCCCACTAAATATGTACCCTTGTTGCTTATGGCTTGGTATGTTATTAAGGTGCTCTGGAAAAACAAAACACAAAAATGTGGATTTGTCAGTTAGAAGCTTTTTAGTGTAGCAGCTGGCTAAAAGATTCTAGGGCGGAGAGAGGCAAAGATGAAAAGAGTTGAATTTCTGGTAGTGGGGATGTGAAAAATTTCCCTCAAAGAAAAAAAACGAATCTTTCTACCACTTTGCTTAGGGAAGTCCCTATAATCTTAGAGGCAACAATAAGAGAGTGAAATATTGCAAGCAATGAATTGAGCCAATTTTCAATCACTCTGATTTCTACAAAGCTCTCTTAAAGATAAGTTAATATTGCTGGCTTAAAATAGTTTCATATATGGGACTCCCTTAGAAATGATATGGATAGTGTTTTATTTAATATGTCTGCTGTGATGGTCTCAGGCAAACTTGACTTATGGAATTCCAGTTAGCATGATTATAGTAACGACAGTTGGTTTTGCATCTGTACAGCACTTTATAGTTTATAAATACTCTTTATAGAAATAGTCTTCTTGAAATGATATATATCTGGCCATTATTCTGTTCAATAGATGTGCTATATTATGGCAGAAGCTGCTAATATCATTGTATCTATTGGTGTGTTTATTTTGTGCACAGAATCATACTCATACCACAGAGTCTAACGCAGTAGCAGTAGTGTGGCGTAGTTAGCAATCAAGAATGCTGGACCTTGAATAACTGGGCTCAAATATCACTTTCACCATTTATTAACTGTGAGTCCTTGAGAAAATTCCAAAATTCTTATGTCTTAGTTTTGTTATCTGTAGAATGGCATACTAGTACCTGTGTCATATGCACACACAAAGTTATACTACTTGGTTCAGAGTAGGAACTCTCCAAGTATCAATTATCCCTGTTACAGAAACTGTATGTATAGACAACTATGGAGATTTCCTGTCCAAGGATTTTCCTGACAGTTTCCTCTGGTCCATATCAAAATGAAAAAAAAATAAGGATAATAATTTTTTTTTTTACCTAAATCTAAATTTATTCAATTTAAACTTTTTTTATTCTAACATTATGCCATGCTATCTTTTGTAAAATATACTTTCAAAAATGAAATAAGGATTGTAAATTATTTTAAGGGTCTCCCCTAGGGCTAGGAAGAATGTAAATCTAATGCCCAGTAGCCTAATTGGGTTTCGAAATATTATTGTTATATCTGAAACTAAAGTGCTTATAAGAACTTATCTAGAACATTAAATGTGGTTTGAATGTTTTTGTTCCCCTGAAGTTTATATGTTGAAATCCTAACCCCAAAGGTGATGGTGTTAGGAGATAGGGCCTTTGGAAAGTAACTAGGTCATGGGAGTACAGCTCTTGTAAATGGGATTAGCTTGCCCTTATAAAACAGGCCTGAGAGAAACCCCATACCATTTTGCAATGTGAGGTTACCATGAAAAGACTGCCATCTATGAGCCAGGAGGCGGGCCCTTACCAGACACCAAGTCTGCTGGTAACTTGACGTTGGACTTCCCAGCCTCCAGAGCTGTGAGAAATAAATTCCTGTTGTTTGTAGGCCATACAGTTTATAGTATTTTGTTATAGCAGCCTGACTGGACTAAGACAATTTGCAAACAAACACAAATTAGCATGCTATTAGGTGTGAATCATGGTTACTGGCAAGAAGGACTGAAGGGAGGCTGGAGAGGCTGGACATTTGGTGGAAAGACCTATAAGGCAAGTAGGTCTGATATGATACTGTACAAGTATGAAATTAGAGATAGAAGGTTGTTAAAGTTTCAGGGAAAAAACCAATGTGACCTTTATGAAGAAATCAGGGCAGCCTGGAGGACTAGGAGAGAAGATTCAGGTTAAGGAGAAAGGCGAAACGGAGAAGGATGGTTTGGGTCAGTTTGAGTTCTAGATTTCAGTGTGTGATATTATGAGAAAGAATTGGCTGAACAAATAAAAATGAAGAACTGCTTTGTGACCCAGGCAATTTATATATTAGTTGATTAACTACCAAGATAATGTTATCATAGTTTATATATTAACATAAACATTACATTGTAGACAAGATGACCTAGGCTTATAGATGAAGAGTTTGCCAAGAGAAAGGGAGTCTGGGTTACTAAAGAATCTTCTCTGTTGTCCTCTCTCTAGACTGTTGTTTGCTTTTAGTAAGTCTGCCTCTACATTGTACTTGGAAGCTGCCATGCAATTCCTATAGAGACTGTCCAGCACTATAATTTCACCTTGTGTAACTGGCATAAGTTGATTCTAGATAAATAAATTACATGATAGAGCAGGGCTCCGTGTGGATACTGAAAGATATGCGGACATAACAATACATATCCTTATAGTCTACTTGGATCAAAACTAATAAATTAATTAACATTTAGCATATAAAATAAGCATATTAATAGAGTACAATAGCGAGTAGAAAATGTGACAATACTCCTGAGTATAATTAACGTACCATGTTATCAAGCATTTTAAGACCACTTTTCTTGTTGTCTTTTATCTTTATCCCACACGTGGTTTGCCTCCAGTTCTCCAGTTTGTTTTTGTTCAGCCTTGGCCACAACTGCTTCTGCTTACACCGTCCTGATTTCTAAAATTTTAGCTATCATCACCAATTTCACACACTTCTACTATTTATTGCCTAGATACTAAAGCAGCTCTTCATTTTTATTTCAAGGTACACTGATTTTCTGTCTCTTACTGCTGAGGGAAGGGTGATCCTGATGCAAATGTGTTGAGTCATTGTCGGAATTCAGCGAGGTAACAATGCTTGTGACTGTCACTGAGGCATTTAACAAATGGTAGTCTCCCCTCCCACACACCCATTTTCATGTTATATAAATTATAGTTATTATTAAAGTATCTGGCCCTGACTAGTCTCACCTCCCTCCTGCAGAACAAAATTCTTTGGTGAACAAATTATTTCTGTTGAATTTGTTGCACCCACCAAACAGTGCAAGACCTAAACCCAACAGTTTTGCATGTGTCTGTATCATGTCTGCAATATTCAACAGTCTATAAATTACTTTCTTATGCACTGTTCATTTGCATCCCATAACAACTCTGTGAGGTAGGGAATGATGGTAAGGGAAACTGAGGCACAGAGACATTAGAGGCTTGCTTAAGGTCAACTAAGATGCTGTTTTACTGCTTCCCAACTGTTCTTTCCATAAGACTGTTTCCCAAAGAAATGCTTGCTAACGACTCTTTGACAATTAAAATACACATAATATATTCAAAATCACCTGATTCACCAAGTCTGTATTGGGCACGGGGATCCCTGTTCTAAGCTTGAAAGTGTCCATTTTGTGAAAGACCGGCATGACATTTAGTGTAAACCTAATTTTAAAAAACGATGCATCTAAATACTTCTCAGTCAGAAACAACCAGACAACAGCTCACTTGACCCAAAGCCAACTTCAAGAGCCAATTTTTCCCAAACCACAGAAAGGCAGGATAGAGCAGCCATAATTATTTCTATGAGATAATCCTACCATCTCATGTCTTTTAAGGTGCAAGTGAATGCACTTAATCGCTCAGCTGTGTATTTGCTTGAATGTAATCAACCACTTACTGGGAGTTGCTGTCTAACTATTAGGATATTGGCACAAGAAAAGCTAAATAAATTAGAAAGAGTTCACTCTTTATAAAGCTGCCTTTGGAAGGAAAGTACCTTCCGTGTTCAGAGCCAGGAGGAGTTGGAAAGAAACAAGGTTGGAAGTCAGGCTGCAGTCATAACAAAATGCTTACTCCTTGTGAGCATTGCCCCATTCCGTGTTAACACAGGGCATGGCCCAAAGCCACTGACCTCTGTAGAGTGCTCTTCTGTCATTCTGGAGTGATGGCCGGTTTTATTAAATGCACCTATTACCCGCAGAGCGAGCACCAGCATGAAATGAGCTGTGCTTGATGAGCAAGAAGGACAAGAGGCTTGCTTTTTTAGCATGAATAACATCTGTTCCTTCAAGCATGAATACCACAACAAGGGGAGGAGATGACCAGACAAGGCAGAAAAACAAACAGCATGATGTTTGGTCTCCAGGGTAATTACCTTGATATCTGGATGTTTGTCTTTTGTCCACAGGGCCTTGTGCAGCTTGACCACACTCAGCCCAAGAGCTGTATCTATAAGAAAGGCTTTCAGTCCATGAGCTGTTACAGTGAAGTGTCTGTAGGACCATTTAAAAAGTAATGAAAGGGTAACTATGCATTTTCTTTCAAGAAGAGACTTCTGAGAAGAGATTGGAAGGAGAGGTTACCTCAGGTAGTAGACACATTTAAAGGAAAGGCTCTAAATATGAAACGATGGATCTTCTAAGATTAAAAGACCACTGCTGTGGTCTTTTATTCTTAGATCTTAAGTAGTTCTTTAACATTTTGAAGATTCTATCAAATGCAACCTTCTTTCACCTATTGTCCCAGCCTCCAGTTCATCTCTATTTTACCCTGTCCACCACTGTAGAACTTAAAGTACTATTTTGTTGGCTGGCTATTTGATTGCTTGTTTGTTTGCTTGATTATTTATTGGGCTGGTTGCTTGCTTCCTTGAGTGCTCGCATTGAAAATTATATCAGTATTTTAAAAAACATCATTTGTATGTATCACAATATGTCTTAAATACATTTTTTTTTTTTTGCTCAACAATGTGCTAATCCTTTTTGCTTTTGCAATCAATTATATTCTTTCAGCTTGGCAGATGAAAAGTCCTCTATTCATTTGCTCACATCCTCTTCTCTCCAGTCCAATCACTTGTTCCCTGATGGGTTTTATTCAAGAACCTCGCTTGTATGTTTCTTGCTGTTTTCTTCCCTCAAGAAGTACCACTTATAATTTGTGGGTGGGAGGAGGCAATGAAAAATGAAAATGTGAAAGTTCTTGTTCAAAAAGCAGTAAAAACCTTCATTAAGTGTACTAAAATATAAAGCTTTGTCTTCTGCAGTCTCTCTCTCAACTTGTCATGGTGTTTTAAATCTACTATTTGATATTATTCTGAGTAGAGCAAAATCAAAAATTTTAATCACTCACACATACTTTACCATTCATCTTTACATTGTGCAATGCCAGTTTTAAATGTAAATATAGGAACATTTCACTTCTTTACAGAATCACACTTCATATTTCATAGCTCATAGTTCATATTTCATAGTTCATATTTCATGCATATGTATTTCACAAGTTTTTGTATAACTTCTTGATATGAGCACATATACCAACACTCCCTACCTTCACATGTACCAACACTCCCTACCTTCAAGTTAATATTGAGTAACGAAAGACTGAAAGGTAAAGAAAGTATTACCCTATCTTTTCCCTTTACTTCAATATCATTTTCAGTGTAAGTGGTTGGCTAATATGGGGAAGTAATGAGTAAGAATAGATACGACAGAGTTTCACAAAACAAGAACATGTGGTTATCTTTAGCTTATTATTAAAAAAAAAAATAGATACGACAGGGTTCCTTGGTTCTACATGTTTCTTAAAGTGTCTTTACCTTCTTGCGGCATGCCTGAAGCCAGTTCCTGTTGGAATAAAAAACTGCCCTCTGTAGGATGTCAGCGGTCCCTCACTTTCCTTCTTACTCAGTCATATAGGTAACACACTGATCATATACTTCATTTATGTCTCACTGAACTCCCCCACATCATGAGTCCACTGGAATTCTGTGTTCATAAGAGCATCTCTAATGCTAATATGTGAGTAAGGAAGCAAGGAGTCGGGGACATACATATTGCACATGTCTCCTCTGCTCACCCATGCTCCCTTGTCCCATGGGATTTCACTTATAAAACACAAGTTCAAGGATAAAATTATTAAGAATTTCAAGATGGTGATAACAGAGCATTAAACCAAAGGTGAGTCCCTTCTGAATTTGGGGCCCTCTGTGACTGTACAGGTTGCATGCCCATGAAGTCAGACCTGCCATTAAGCCCATGATGATGTAATCACATCAAAGTACCCAGTTTAAGTTGTCAAAGAAAAAAATTTTTCTCTTCAGTGAAGGGAAGCCAGTTGAGATCAATGATAGGGTTACTTTAGTGAGGGCAAGAACCACACATCACCTTACACTTTACAAATCACTTTACACATTATTCTATTTGTTGAATAGACAAAAAAGTGACTATAGTTGGACAGAAAGAAAATGACAGAAAGAAAGAAAAGAAAAGGAAAAAAGAGCTACCGTAATTTTTTTTTGGAGTGAAGTGATTAAGAGCACCGATTCTAGAGCCAGAATGTCTGAGTTCCCATCTTGGTTATATCAAATACTAACTGTGTCACCTTGAATAAGTTATGTAACTTCTCTTGGCCTCTGTTTACTTATTTGTGAAATAGGGATGGTGAGAATAGTACGTGCCTCATAGGGCTGAGTATGAAATGAGTCAATGCATGTCAAGTGTTTAGAAGAATGCCTGGCAGATATTAAGCATTACGGAAGCAAATGACAAGTCACATTCTTTCCAGAAGTTTCTCAGTTACTTCTCACAAGGCTAAGAGCCATGCATTTATATATACATTTAACATATGAGGAAAATAAGGCTCAGAGAAATGATATAAGGATATAATTTACTAAGTTTACAGAGCTAGTAAAAGGGAATATGAGAAATTTAACTTGGGCTATATCCTGAATTTACATGTCAACACTGTCTTCTTAATGTAACCTTATGGTATTCCTCTGGTTTCCCAAAATAAACTTATTTTTCATACAGTATACAGTATCTATAGCATGTCTCCATTTATATGCTGGCAGGTTTCTGAAAAAAGTGACAAATAAATTTGTACTATAACCATTTAAAATATAAAGTAAACTACTTTTATGGAACCAAATGGTTAATGTTTCTGTAGGTTAAATGATAACCCCACTAAATTTTTGAGTTGTAATTTTTTATTAGCATTTGTTCAAAATGTATATCACTCCTATCAGTATGTTGTTGGAGCTAGCTGAAGTTTTTCTGTTAATGTCCACCTCTTTGATTCTCAAAAGAAACACCATGAGATAAAACAAGGACTCCTGTAAGTCACCAAGAGACGATGTAGTAAAACAGAACCCTTTTATTGAGAAGGAATATAAGTTTAGGGATAATAGGATATGATATTTGGAATCAGGATTGCCTTAGGTATCGGCCTACCCACCTCCTCAGCCTGATGAAAATGTGATATCTCGGCAGAATCATAATTTCTCAAAGATAGGATCAGTTTTATATTATACATGTTAATTATTTTATGGAGGCAAACATGAAAATATTTTTAAGGTGTTTCATAAGTTCAATCCCAATCTTGATGTCTGAATTTTATTTTCCAAAAAAAAAAAAAAAAAGCTCTTTATCTGGGTACTACCCTTCCATAGCAGTGTTGGTCTCAAGGTCTAATCTGATAATTAAAGAGCAACTTACTGACATTATAGATTATTAAGTGAAAAAAAAGCAAGATGGCAAACAAAATATCCCGTGTGATCTAATTTGGGTAAAACAGGAATTATAGATAGAAGCTATCTAGAAGAACATGTAATAAAAGGCTAATAGTGATAAAATTTAAGTTGTAGAAATCAGATGCCTTTGTTTTCTTATTTTCTGTGTTCTCAAATTTTCTAAAATGCATATATACTGCTTTTGTGATGAGCAGTACTAGCTCAAATCCTAGAAGGAAGTGCTTTTGTACACACACACACACACACACACACACACACACACACACACGTCATTCATTCATCTGTGACAGACTAAGCAAATTTATAGAGACAGGAAGTAGATACGTGGTTGCCAGGGGCTTGAGGAGTGGCAAAAGGTGAGTGAGTGCTAATGGGTACAAGGGTTTCTTCTGAAGGTGATGAAAATGTTTTAAAATTAGTTTGTGGCAATGATTGACAACTCCAAATATGCTAAAAAACACTTGATTTTCTAAATGGGTGAATCATAAGTATATGAAATATATCTCAATAAAGTGGTAAAAATATCTATGGAATATTTTTCTTAATGACAGATCAACTCTCCTTCAAACCAACATGCCTCTTGTTCAATTTGATGCTGCTAGAAACTTGAAGAATACACACTGGGGTTGGCCTAATGGTCATTATGATTTCTTTGTTTCCAAAATTCTCCATATTCGTCTCAAATAAAAATTGCTTCTAAAAAAATCCAAGGATATTTTCCAAAATAAATAGATATTTGTAGATTGTCTAGTGTCACCCTGAAGAAAGAGTAAACATAAGTCAGGAGTTCTGAGTTCCTCTACTAACTACTACTCCTGATCTAGGTGATCTTTGGCAAGTCATTTCATCTCCTGGGCTTTGTTTTTCTACATGTAAAATGAATAGATTGGACCACATGACTGCCCAGGTTTCTTTCAATTTTAAAGTTTTGTGATTTTATATGGTCAAGTTTTTGACCATTTTTGGAAATTAGATTAACTTTCTAAAACATCACGACTACATTCTTTCTAAATAAAATATTTTTGAAAAGTTGAATCCTTATTTTCCAATGTTAAATGACCTCACATATACCCCAGTAAGTAAGCAAAATGCCTAAAACATGATTAAATGCAAATATTGAGGGTGTAAATACTAAAAAAAGAAAAAAATGTGTGTGTGTGTTTGTGTGTGTGTGTGTATTTTTTTTTTTTTGGTTTCAAGCATGAATGCTCTGGCATCTCTCCAGAAAACATCCAACTGCTTTTTACCTAATGGCAAGAACTTTTAAAATAAGATGCATTTTTTATGCCTTCTCTCCAAAAAACAGGAAGCAGCAGCCAGCTCAGCGGTGCTAACCTCCAACGGCCAGTACTGTTGTTTGTGATCACGGGCAGCTGAAAGCCAAGGCTGCAGAAGCTGCAGGAGTTGTCAGTTCTGACATGTGGGTCCCCGTTGTGCCCAGAGCCTGCACTGGCTGATGCAAGCATTGCAGGTGCATTTGGTTATAAAGGCAGAACCTGGACTCTCAGAAGCAGTCCATGTTTTCAAGCCCCCTCCAGGGACCCAGAGGCAGAGGGGCTGGGACAAGCCTAGAGAGATGGAAACTTTGTAGAAAACCAGGGGTAAACAACAAGACTTTTCTGACATTTTTGCTTCAGGGCTCAATATTTTAAATGGCTTCAAACACTTCTGAAATAAGATTTCTATGTTTTCATGCCAGAGCTTTTAAATGTTTCAAGCAAAAGTGCATTGATTATGAGACTGAGTTCATGATGATTAGAGGGTTAAGGGAACACTATCAAAGAATGGAAAGTTAACACTACAACAAGCCAAACTGTAATTGTAGGACATTTGATTCTTTTCTTTGTGTTCTCTCCATCTCCCATTGCTGCTACTTCTAATTAAAGCTATTTCCAGTACAAATAAAACAGGTCATGCTTGCTCATGTTTTTCCCTTATCAGTTCTCTATTTGGTTTGTCACTTTAACATAATCTAGTAAATTCTTATAATTGTCCCTTTTCCCTCCCCTAACAAGCTCTCCATTTTGGAAAATAATTCCTGATGGTAGCCGCTCCTGTAGGGTGTTGGCTAGGCTGGTGAATTCAATTTCTAGGTCTGCTAGAGCAAGGCACAACACATTCAGGGATATAGAGCTACAGACAAGAAAATCTAGACATTTTGAAGTTTATTTTAAAATAGAATAGAGACAGTTACTATATTAAAGTTCAGCCAGGCGCGGTGGCTCAAGCCTGTAATCCCAGCACTTTGGGAGGCCGAGGCGGGTGGATCACGAGGTCAAGAGACCAGGTCAAGACCATCCTGGTCGACATGGTGAAACCCCGTCTCTACTAAAAATACAAAACATTAGCTGGGCATGGTGGTGCGTGCCTGTAATTCCAGCTACTCAGGAGGCTGAGGCAGGAGAATTGCCTGAACCCAGGAGGCGGAGGTTGCGGTGAGCCGAGATCATGCCATTGCACTCCAGCCTGGGTAACAAGAGCGAAACTCCGTCTCAAAAAAAAATAAAAATAAAAATAAAAATAAAGTTCAAAGGCCAACCTTTGTAATTGTCCTAATTTGTTGAAATTATTTGGCTTCTTTCTTTAATTGTATAAATTTAAGGTATAAAACATGATGTACTGAAGTACATATAATAGTGAAGCTATTTCCACAGTCAAGGAAATAAATATATCCATCATCTCACATAGTTACCGTTCTTTTTCTTTTTGTTGTGAAAGTACCTAAAATCTATCTTAGCAAATTTTCTGTATACAACACAATATTATTGACTATTGTCGTTTAGACTTATGCATCCTACGTAACTATAACTTTGTACCCCTTGACCTACATTTCTCCATTTTCTCCATCCCACCCTCACCCTCATCCCTGCACCTGGTAACCGTTGTCCTACTCTCTATTTCTATGTATTTGATTGTTTTTTCAGAATCATGAGATCATGCAGTATTTTTGTTTTTGTGTCTGACTTATTTCATGCAGCATAATGTCCCCTAGGTTCATCCATGCTGTCAAAAATGGCAGGATCTCCACTTTTAAGCTAAGTAGTATTCTATGCCACAATTCCTTTATCCATTCATTTGTGGATGGACACTTAAGTTGCTTCCATATCTTGGCTACTGCAAATAATACCGTGATAAACATAGCAATGCATATTTTTTATGAGATGGTGATTTTGTTTCCTTTGGGTACAAACACAGAAGAGGGATTACTGGATTATATGGTAGTTCTATTTTTAATTTCGTTAGGAATGTCCAATACTGTTTTCCACAATGACTGCACCAATCTACATTCCCATCAACAGTGGACAAGGGTTCCTTTTTCTCCATACCCTTGATAACACTTGTTGTCTTTTGTCCTTTGGATAATTGCCATACTGACGAATGTGAGGTGATATTTTATTGTGGTTTTGATTTGCATTTCCCAGATTAGCAATGTTGAGAGCATTTTCATATACCTGCTGGCTATTCCTATGTCTTTTTTGCTTTTGTTATTTATTTATTTGTTATTGGATAAATATTTATTCAGGTCATTTGCCCATTTTTAAATTGGATTATCTGGTTTTGTTTTGTTGTTGTTGAATTGTGTGAGTTTCTTATATATTTTGAAATACTAACCTCTTGTCAGATACATGGTTCCCAAATATTTTTCTCCTAGTCCACAGACTGTCTTTTTGTTTTATTGATTGTTTGCTTTGCTGTGCATAAACTTTTTAGTGTCATGTAGTCCCACTTGTTTATTTTTGCTTTTGTTGCCTGTGCTTTTGATGTCCTATGCTTAATTCTTTTAAGAAAAGAAAGAATAAGTTCAAACTTCACTGAATCATCATTTCTTCTGGTCAAATGTACATACAAACTTCTTTTTTTTTTTTTTTTTT
>NW_016108145.1:13232-14940 GCF_001604975.1 Cebus imitator
TTTGAGACAGAGTTTTGCTCTGTCTCCAGGCGCCAGGCTGGAGTGCAGTGGCGCAATCTTGGCTCACTGCAACCTCTGCCTCCTGGGTTCAAGCAATTCTCCTGCCTCAGCATCCCGAGTAGCTAGTACTACAGGTGTGTGCCACTATGCCCAGCTAATTTTTGTATTTTTAGTAGAGATGGGGTTTCACCATGTTGGCCAGGATGGTCTTGATCTCTTGACCTTGTGATCCGCCCATCTCGGCCTCCCAAAGTGCTGGGATTACAGACATATAAACTTCTAACTTTGCTTCTCTGTGTCTACTAGTTGTATAGAACTGAAACATGGTCCAGAACAATATCACAGAGTAATGTTTGTGGGCACAAA
Organism: Cebus imitator; assembly: GCF_001604975.1. Taxonomy (NCBI): domain Eukaryota; kingdom Metazoa; phylum Chordata; class Mammalia; order Primates; family Cebidae; genus Cebus; species Cebus imitator. Next base: position 13,599 of record NW_016108145.1, read on the forward strand.
GAATTGTCAGGCAGATTTCTGGTTAAGGAGGGAGTAATGTCTTATAGAAAATACCAAAATTACTTCTTTGGCTGATTAGCTGTACATTTTGACACCCTGGCAGTCACTGTGTTTATAGAACTACTCTTACTAGTTCTATGAAAAGAGATAAAGATAGAAAGTACCATTTGGAGTATACTGCATTATTGTTCACAGCTATTCAAAGACCCTACCTATACTACCAGACAATTAAACATTCTCACTCTTGTTGAACTTGGGCATGACCAGATAAGTTCCTTTGACCAGTAAAATATTAACGTGTATTACTTAGCGACAGAACTTTAAGAGTAAGGACATAATTCTCCAGCTTCTTTTATTCCTATCTCTGTGCTTATGGAAGCAAGTATCTGGAAGCTTTTATCAACCTGGATCAGTGAGAAAACATGAGCAGAGCCTGCCTGCTGACCTGCAATAGACATGAAATGTGAGTGAGAAATAAACATTGTTCTATTAAGCTGCTGCTATTTGGGAGCTGTCTGTTACAAGACTATAACCTAGTTATGATCAATACATTAACCTTGCCCCTGAAATTTTTAACTACTGTAGTAGGTAGGACAAACACACATATCTATGCTTACATGCATACAAATTCAAACCCCACATAGTACAGAAATATAGATGAAATTATTGAAAGAGGAGGGGTAAGAAGGGAACATGTACTAAGGAAGAAAAACCTCTAGATGACCTAGAGTCAGGTGAAGTTACTTCAGAAAGTTCTGTAAATGAACTCTGAAATAAGAAAAGCTAAGTGATTCATGGGAGAGGCTGCTCCAAGGAGGTATTATTATTATTATTATTTTGACATTTTGTAGGATAACATAAAACAACAACAGTAAGACTTTCAGGAACTTACTGACCAGGTCATTCCCATCCCTCTCTCCCTCAGCCCTTCAGATCTATGGATTCTTTCTGTTCCACTCAGTAGTGGCCATGTCTTCTCAATTTACACACTGTGATTCAATTTTTAACCAGATTGCTGTCTTAGAAAAAAGTAAAACTTTTGCATACTTAAGGAGAGATGTTCATTCAATTAGCAAAATTGTGCATCTCTAGGCATAATCCAAAGTACAGAATGAACTGTCTAAAGGTGATGCTCATCAGCAAAGAAAAAGGCAAGAGGGAGTTTTCTGAAGATGGCCGTTTAGGAACAGCTCAGGATCGCAGCTCCCAGTGAAAGCGCAGAGGGTGAGTGGACGCCGCGTTTTTATTGCCCACAGACTAGGAAATTCCCGGGCGAAGGAGCTCCACGGTCGCCAGCGCGGCTGTTTCGGCCAGCGCGGCTATGCCGGCCGGGGCCGCTGCT
>NW_016108145.1:18711-31609 GCF_001604975.1 Cebus imitator
AAAAAAAAAAAAAAAAAGAAAAAGAAAAAGGCAAGAATGCTGACCTACTTGATGGTTTCACTTTGGGGGATGGCTTTTGCACCCTAATGCTGGAAGTTTTTTGGCCCATGTTGCTGTATCACGTTTCCTCATCTAGAAATTTTCATTTTATTCTATCATTCAGTCCTAATTTATTTTCTCACTTTTAAATTCACAATTAAAATGGAAAGCAAAGGCATGTGTATTTACCAGTTTCTCTGAGGTTCTTAGAGCCCTAATTATGATATGAAAACAAGATTTCCAACTTTGCAGATGATGCTAAATTGAGAGAGAATAAAAACAAATGAGGAATAATTAGGTGGTGCAGCCAGATATAAAAGGATTTACATCATTTATGTTTCTGGACTAATAGATGGCAAATGCAGGGCTGCACAGATAAATGGAAGATAATTAGCCCCTGCAAAGTATCAGAAATGGGGATCTCTGCTAAATAGGAAGGTGCTGACAAAAAGTGGTGTGAGTGAGGAGAAAGAGTGGGATAGGGTGTCAGTGATGGTGATTACAGCCTGGGGATGATTGCATCATGGAAAAACTCCAGAGATCTGGCACATTCTCCAGCTACCCTTTTAGTTTGTATCCCTCCCTCACTCTGTCACACAGATGCATTCTGTTGTTAACCATACATTTCTTTAAAGCTTTACATACAGCCTGGCTCTGTGCAGTCTTTGCACTGCAGGCAGGCTAGGAAAAAGAAGGATAACTTCAGAGGGAGGACATTTTCTTCAACCAGGGAATTTTACCTGGGAGTACATTATGGCACAAAAGTATCTAATTGCTTTGAAAGGCATGTTTTGGTGGATTAAGACTAAAGTGCCCTCATGGCTTCTGCAGAGATGCAAAGAGAATGCATATATGTTGTTTCGAGTTGTTTAAGTCTTGTGCCAGGAACCCTTTTTCTCTAATGGTTCCCTATGCTCTCTGAGGGTGCCTCACACTTCTTTGGGCTCAAGGCTTTATCCCTGGACCTGAGAAGGTAACCTAGCTAATCATCTAATCCTTTCCATTTGCAAGTACTCTAGGTTTGGTTACCGTAGATCTCCCAGTGACAATTATACATTGCCCGAAGTTCCAAAACAATAGAACAAAAACAGATCAAACAGCAGAAACGTGTGTATGCACCTCCAAGGTCAAAGTCTGGCTAGTCATCAAGCTGAGGTGTTCTCCATCCTCCACTGCTCTTGACCTTTTTATGCTATTAGGCATCATTTACCAACCATTCATGCATCTTTCTAATTTTTAGCTTTCATGTTACTATATGATGACTACCTATTCCATTCTTTCCTTCTCACTCCCCTTTCCCTCCTCACCCTCTTATGATAGACACTCCTCGAAATCTGGCCTTCTGCCTTTACAGAGTTCTCTTTCTATACTCTGTTTCATAGAGTGTACCTGTTCTCTTGGTTCCAGCTATCATACTATTATCTTATACTTCAAGATTCAAGTCTAATAACTTTGTGAACCATGAATCTTTTCTGTTCTTCCCCAAAATAAATGATTTCTTCTTGCCTTAAACTTCTCTGATACTCAAGTCTGTAAGTTCATAAGCCAGTCTAACACTTAAAATACATAAAATATATCATTGTAATAAAATAAAACTTTGGAGATATGACACTTGAAAGACTATTCTTCTTGTTCTGTCAATTTAATATCTAAACAAACAGGTTCCTGCTCTGGGGGGATAACTGTTTCTCAGAGCTTAGTTAGCTCTCATACCCCAATCCAGAAGTCCTTTATGGACAGGGAATTAAGCTCTTCCACTTCTGCTCTCTTTCCACCAGTTTCCATATACCACTACTAAGAGTGATACATTTTGGCTGTCTCTATCCCCATCTGTCTCCAATCCTTAGTCAGAGTTCAGTTAACTTTTTTTTCTCAGTGTGATAATTTATTTTTATATCTCTACTACTGCCTTAACAGATCAACTATTTGGTTTAGTTCCTTGAAGATGAGTCTCAACTACAACTAATCAAAGTAGTCTGGCCTTCTGTTGTCCCCACGACCTATGGCCAGCTAATTCTGAAGCATCTCAAAGTTCTGTGCCTTCCCCTTTCCAATGCCACTGCTGGTACACTCACCATTAGCACCACTACTGCTCCTATTCCTCCTAGAGGTGGTAAAAACACCTGCCTCAGCCTTTCAAAGTGCTGGGATTACAGGTGTGAGCCACAGCACCCAGCTTAGGTCAAGTTCTTAAAGTTACTGTAAAGAGCATTAGGCTCAGAAGCTCTGAGCTGTCATTCTACTAATAGGATGTGCTTTCTTTCATTTATTTTCTACTATTTTTTATCATGACAATTTTCAAACACACAGAAGTATAATAAACATATCAATGTTCATGTATCAATCATCCAGCTTCAATATTTATCAACAATTTGCCAATCCCATTTCATCGATACATGGTATTTTCCCTTGTAATTGAATATTGTGAAGCAAATCTAACACATCAGAAGTATGCATCTCTAACAGACAATCCTTTTAAAAATTAGGATTTAATTATTGAAATTTAATTTACATACAGTAAAATGTATCCATTTTAGTAAGAATGTTTTCTTTTTTAAATTTTATTTTAATTGACTTGCACTAATTATATACATTTATGGGACACATAGTGATATTTCCATACATATAATGTATAGTGATCAGATCAGGGTAATTAGCATATCCATCATCTCAAGCATTTATTATTTATTTGTATTGGGAACATTTAATATCCTCCTTCTAGATATTTTAAACTATATGTTACTGTTAATTATAGTCATCCTACAGTGGTATAAAACACTAAAACTTATTTCCCCTATCTAGAGTGTTTTTTAAACCAATTTTTGTTTAACTTGTATTTTAAGTTCAGGGGTACATGTGTGGGTTTGTTACATAAGTAAATGTGTGTCAGGGGGGTCTGTGGTACAGATTATTTCATTATCCAAGTATTAAGCTCATTAGTTAGTTTTCCTAATCCTCTCCTTCTTCAATAGGCCTCAGTGTATGTTGTTCCCTTCTATGTATCCATGTGTACTCATCATTTAGTAAACCACTTTATTAAGGTATGATTGAGATACAAACAGTTGTACATTTTAAGTGTGTACAACTTGATGAGTTTGGAGATAAGTATACACCCCTGAAACCATTACCACAATCGAGGCTGTAAATATACCCATCACCTCTAAAAGCTGTCGGTGCTACATTTATTTATCCATCCATTCTTTCATTTATGTGTGTATGCATGCATGTATGTATGTATGGTAAGAACCATGAAGATCTCCTCTCTTAGCAAAATTTTAAGTATACACTACAGTATTGCTAACTACAGACACTATACTATAGAGTAGATCTCCAGAATTTATTCATCTTAAATAACTGAGACTTCATAATCTTGATCAATATTTCCTAGTTCCCTCCTTCCCCTACCTCTGGCAACCACATCTCTACTCTGCTGCTGAGTTTGACTATTCAAGATGCCCTATGTAAGTGGGATCATGAAGTATTTGCCTGCCTATGTATGGCATATTTCACATAGCATAGTGTTCTAACAATTTACTCATGCTGTTGCAAGTAGCAGGATTTCTTTTGTTTTTAAGGCTGAATAATATTCCATTTGGTATGTATATACTACATTTGCTTTATACATTCATTTAATAATGGATATTTAGCAGCTTCCATATCTTGGCTATTGTAAATAATGCTGCAATGAACATGAGAGCACAGAAAAAGAAATAAAGGCCATTTAAATCTGAAAGGAATGAAATTATCTCTGCTTGAAGACAGCATGATCTTATATATAGATCTCCCTAAAGACTCCACCAAAAGAATCCTGTTAGAACAAATAAGTTTAGTAAAATTGCAAGATACAAAAATGAGTTGTGTTTCTGTATTCTAATAATGAACTATTCTAAAAGAAAATTAAGGAAGTACTCCATTTACAATAGCATCAAAAAGAATAAAATACTTGGGAATCAACTAAACCAAGAAGGTGAAAGCCTTAAACATTGAAAACTATAAAATATTGGTGAAAGAAATTAAAAAACACATAAATAAATTATAGGACCCCATGTTAATGGATTGGAAGAATTAGTATTGTTTAAATGTTCATACTGCCCAAACTGATTGATCTACATATTCAATGTCATCCCTATCAATATACCGCTGGTAGCAGGGCATAGTAGCTGACACCTATAGCTAGGTGTGGTGGTACATACCTGTAAAACCAACAACTCAGGACAGTGAGGTGGGAGGATTGCTCAAGCTCAGGAGTTCAAGGCTGCAGTGAGCTATGATAGCACCACTGCACTCCAGTCTAGGAAACAGAGTAAAACCCCATCCCCACAAAAAAAAAAAAAAAATCCCAGTGGCATTTTCACAGAAATAGAAAATCAACCCTAAAATCAACCCTAAAATTCAAATGGAACCACAAAAGACTCTGAATTGCTAAGAGTACACAATAAGGTAAAGACAGTCTTTTTAATAATTGGTGTTGGGAAAAGTGGATATTCACATGCAAAAGAATGAAACTGGACTCTTATTTTATACCACAGCCAAAAATCAACTCAATATGAATTAAAGGTTTAAACATAAAGCCTAACACTGTAAAACTCCTAGAAGAAAACATAGGAAAATGTGCTTTTAGTGTCATATCCAAGAAATCATTAGAAAAATCATTACTTTTCTAATGATTTCTTGGATATGACACTAAAAGCACAGGCAACAAAATGAAAAAAATAACAGATGAATAAGACTACATCAAACTAAAAAGCTTCTGCACAGTAAAGGAATCAATCAACAAAATGAAAAGACAACCTACAAAATGGGAAAAAATACTTGCAAATTATATACCTGATGAGATTAATATCCAAAATATGTAAGAAACTCACAAAATTTGATAGCAAAAAGCCTTTAAATAGTCTGATTTAAAAATGGGCAAATGACCTGAACTGACCTTTCTCCAAAGACAGAAATGGTCAACAGGTGCGTAAAAAGGTGCTTGATATAAGTAACCATCAGGGAAATGCAAGTGAAAATGACAGTGAGTTATCTATCACCTCACACCTGTTAGAATGGCTATTATCCAAACAAAAGATAACAAGTGCTGGTGAGGGGGTGGAGAAAAGGAAACTCTTGTACACCATTAGTGGGAATGTAGATTGGTACAATCGTTACGGAAAATGGTATGGAGGTTCTTTAAGAATTAAAAATACTACTACCACATGACCCAGCAATCCCACTTGTGGATATATACCCGAAAGAAATCAAATCACCACCTCATCTAAATATGTGCATTCCCATGTTTATTACAGCATTATTCACAATAGCCAAAATATGGAAGCAACTAATTGCCTGAGCATGGATAAATGGATAAAGAAAATATGTTACATACACAAAATGGAATGTTATTCAGCCTTACAGAAGAATATTTTTAGTACAATCACAATACCATCATGTCTCAAGTAAATTTAACAATAATTTCTAAATATCTCTTAATACGTGTTCCATATTCAAATTCTCATAAGTGTCTCCAAACTGTCTTTTTACAGTTGAATTGTCTACATCAAGATGTCAGCATGGTTCACATATTGCATTTGGCTTTTAAGTCTCATAAGTCTCTTTTACTTTATAACAATTCCTCTATTCCTTTTTTTGCCTCCTATGAAATGAATTTGTTAAAGAAAGCAGAAAATGTTTCTCTGTAGATTTAACTAAGTTATGGATTTGCCCAATTGTATCATCCTGGTATAATTTAACAAGTTCCTCCATTCTTTGTATTTCCTGAAATTAGATATTAGCTGTGAAGGCATCATTAAATTGAGCACCTCTCTCTTTTTGCAAGTATATTTCAAAAGCAGCATATAACTTCCTGTTGCATCCAATCAGGAGGTACATGAAGACTCGCTGCTTTACTTTTAGTAATGCCAAGATTGATCAGTGGTTCAGGTGTTTTAAGCTTGATCCATCAATCTTAAATTTCCCCATCTATTTTTCACTGAAAAATTGGTAGTACCCTTAGATATTTTTTGCCTGGACCTAATCTAGCATTTTATTAGGGTTTGCACAATTATAATTTTCTGATTCTTAATTTATTAGTTTGAGTTCTAAAAATAATGTTTTCTTACGAGCTATTCAGCTAATGTGAAATACAGTTCAAATACAACTGGCAGGTTAAATGTTGCATTATTTTAATTTATTTATCAATTTTTAGGATAACAAGTCGATTCCTTAGTAAACTCCAAACTCGATTATTTTTTACTATTATGAATTATGTTTGTATATTTCATGTGTCCATTGTACTCATTAGTCCTATGATGCTCAAATGTTCCAACTTTGACAGCAGGATTTCCCTAAGATTGGCTTCTGTGTTGCTTGAACAGCACCCCAGTAGCTATTGCTTCTGGTACTAGATGCTCCAAGCTCATCTTGTACATATCCTGCCTTGGACCTGAAATATTTCATTTCTCCTAGGAACTCTGGTTCATTTGATAGTGACTGGTATTTAAAGATGACAAGTTAGCAGCTAGGGGTAAACATTACATCAATGATTTTATTCAGAAATTTGAGGTGAGAAAAATGTAATTTTTAGAATAAGAAAACTCAATCCTGAGTACTTAGTGATATTTCAGATTTACATGCAAGATTACATGTTAAATACAAAATTGTACTTAACCCCTTTGATTATAGAATGTAATCTCTTTTGCCTTATTACCAAAATTTAAGTTCCTAATGACATTTATACCAATTTTGCTTTCCCTCTCTCTTTCCATAAACACAGATATAGATTCAAAATAATAATACATATAATATTCTAACAATAAGATTCCTGATTTCAGTTTAAGATTTATTTCTGGGGTTTTTTTTTTTTTTTTCCTTTGAATATATGCTATTAAGAAAGTAGTGTAAAAAAAACAGTTTTAAAGTCACTTAAAATAATCTTTTCTTGTGTGTCTATGATGCCAATTTGATATATAAAACATTTTCCAGTATGTTTTACATTGTTAAGAATTTACCTTTAATTTTTTTTGTTTTGGAATCATTTACATTATTTACATACAGAGTCAAAACTATAGAAAAAGTTAGTTTCAGAGAAATATAAATTCTATTCTCTTCCAAGCTGTACTCTCCCTTCTTTCCTATAATCATTTTTATTCATTAGTTTATCTTTCCATTGTTTTTTTAAAGTTAAAAATAAGACAGTGTGGCAATTCCTCAGGGGTCTAGAACTAGAAATACCATTTGATCCAGCAATCCCATTACTGGGTATATACCCAAAGGATTATAAATCATTCTATTATAAAGACACATGCACACATATGTTTATTGCAGCACTATTCACAATAGTAAAGACTTGCAACCAACCCAAGTGCCCATCAATGTTAGGCTGGATAAAGAAAAGGTGGCACATATACACTATGGAATACTATGCAGCCATAAAAATGATGACTTCATGTCCTTTGCAGGGACATGGATGAAACTGGAAACCATCATTCTCAGCAAACTGATAGAAGAACAGAAAACCAAACACTGCATGTTCTCATTCATAAGTGGGAGTTGAACAATGAGAACACACAGGGAGGGGAACATCACACACTGGGATCTGTTGAGGGGGGAGGAGCCTAGGGGAGGGATAGCATTAGGAGAAATACCCAATGTAGATGACAGGCCGATGGGCGCAGCAAACCACCATGGCATGTGTATACCTAAGTAACAAACCTGCACATTCTGCACATGTATCCCTGAAGTTAATATATAATAATAATAATGCCAAAATCCAAAGACCCTGAAAATAATAGCTTTTAAACTCAAAAAAAGTCCACAGGTACAAATGAAATACATTACATAGGCTGTTCTGCATCCTATGTTTGACAGTATATCCTGGAGATACCACTCCACAGGATATAGATCTTCCTGTTTCTTTTTTACAGCTGCATAACACTCCTATGGGTGGATGTCCTCTAGTTGACTCAACCAGTTCCCTCTTGATAAACATTTATGTTATTTCTAGACTCTTTTTAATCATACTGTTGTAATTAATAGCTGTCTACTTTGATCATTTCTTATTTTTGTGATGCCTGCCTTGAAACTGATTTCTAGAAATGAGGTCACTGGTCAAAGGGTAAGTGAATATTTATTTTTGCTAGATATTATAAAATTACTGTTTTCATTCCTAGATAACTCATATATACATACCTGATTCTTCCTTTGCAAAACAGAAGTAATAATATCTCCTCCCAGAAATATCGTGACACTAAAATTGCTAATGGAAATCAAAACACTTTGAAAAAGTGTGAGGCAATAAACAGATGTAGTGACCAGTATTAATAAATAACAATCAATTGTTAGAGGGGAATCATATAGCCACACAAATGTCTGCCCATCATCTCACTGAGCCTAAGACTGAAGTGGAGAATCAACTTCAGACATAGGAAGAGAGACAGAAAAGAAGTAGAAGTATGTAAGATGCTATTGGGATCATAATGGAAAAAAAAAAACAAAAAACAAAAAACAAAAAAAAAACAAAAAACATTAGTCTTGGTCTAGAGAGAATGAGGAAGACAAAATTGGAACTGAGTTTTGAAGGAGACAGGAATGTACCAGGTGGGAGTAATAGGGTAATACCAGGTCAGAAGTGGAGAGGCTGCCCCAGCAGGAAAGGAGTGAAATTTTACTGGGAGAGTAAACATTCAGGTATAGGAGATCTTAGAAAACATTTGAGAAGATGGCGTGAGATGTTAGAGAGATAGATAGGGGCCAGGCTGTAAAGGGTTATGGATACCATGCAAGGGGATTTTCACTTTACATAATATGTAGTTTTGTGTGTGCATGTGTTTGTGTGTGTGAAGCAGGTTGACGTGGAATTTTTTCTCAAATCTCATACTTATATATTTCTCACAAAAGTAAAGGCCAGCACCAAATAGCAACTGATTAGCATTAAATACACATACATTATATATTATATACTATGATATAATATTCAAACTATCCATAAAGAGTTCCTCTAGATATAATTGTTCCAATCACTAACTGCATAAGTCACATTTTGCCTTTCTAAAGTCCCACTTTCTAAAAACAGAGGGATAAAATAAAAGCAATCACTACCTTCACATCCCCATGTCTTCCTCCTGCTATCTGGGACAGTCAACAAATCCAGGGGAGTTGCATACCAATTATATTACCATGTACTTGGCTAAGCCATTTCACAGGTGCACAAGATTTCTGGAATATTAACTGAGAGGAGTGGAGGGACTTGAGAGTGCCACCAGGAAAGGCAGGATCTGTTTTCTCCAAAGCCCCACCACATTCTTTCTTCTGAGGCTCTGCAGCCTGGAGCTGCCTAAAGATTGAGTGTGTGACTAATCAGAGAAATTAGAGAAACCTGTGCTAGAAGTTGGGATGTCGGGAATATGTTTATTTTTAAAGCTTTATATAGTTTTGTTTTTGGACTGAAGTAGCTCTTTAGCTCCAAAGTCAACAATAGATGTGCTGTAGTAGGAATAGTTGTTTCTCTTTCAAAATTTGGTTTTATGAATCTCATGACCCATGTAATCAATTATTCTCCAGTTTCCTCAGTTGCTAAGAAGCTTATGTCCAAATTTATGTTCTTCTCCTAGCAACTGTATAGAACTTTCTGTAATTCGAGATTCTAATCTCATCCCTGGCTCTATTTTATGTTTCAACTCTTCAGTTTCCTGTTGCTTTGTTTTCTGCCACTGTTTCTTGGAATTGTGCTTTTTCATTTCCTCTTGGTAATGTCAATATAAAATGATATATGCAACATATATGTAAATCATAAAGCATAACAATATATTTAACACCCAAAGAATAGACCATTGACCATATCTTGAAGATACCTATGTGTTTTTCCACAAACACACCTCTCTATAACTACTATCCTGAATTTTATAATTCCCTTGTTTTTTTGAAATAATTTTATCACATATTTGTGTAAGTCTAAACAACACATTTCCCAATTTTTATTTTTTAAAGTTGTTTTCTATCATACCATGTATGTCTGTTGAGACTTGGTATTTTTGTTTACCCAACATTCTGTTTCTAAGCTTAATCCATGTTTCTGTGTGTAGTTATGCTCACTTCTTTTTCACTACAGGATAATATTCCATTATGTGAAAAAACATATATTTGAAGGTACAGGTATGTCATGTTTTATACACATAGTTCTCTGTTCTCCAATCGCTAAAAAGTTAGATTGGATTGTTTCTAGTTTGAGATTGTTACAAATAGCCTTTGAAATATACAAACGGCCTATGAAAATTCCTATTTAGACCTTCTGATAAAAACATACAAGAATTTCTCTAAATGACATCCCTAGACATGAAATTGTATGGTTATAGAGTATATGAATGTTCTGCTTTTCAAGACAATGACAATTTCTTTTCCCCAGTTCTAATTTACACTCCCTCCAGTGGAGTATAACACTACTCCTGTTGATACACTTCCTCTGTCAACCTTCTTAATTATTTGTCATTCTGGTGGCTGTGTGGTGCTATATAATTTTATTCTTATTTTGTATTTGCATTAGTAAAAGATTTGTGTATCTATTCATTGTTTATCATCTATAGATATTTCATTATCCATGAAGTGCCTGTTTTATGTATTTACCCCAATTCCCTATTTTTTCTTATTCAGTTATATTTCTTACTTGTTCTGGTCACTGATCCTTTGTTATTTGCTATACAAATACCTTCTCCCAGTTTGTGGCTTCATTTCCCCTCTTTTTCTAGTTTGTTTGGATTAACAGTGATACTTAACTATAGAGCGGTCCAAGATCTTATACTGAGTTCTTTTCTCTGTCTTAAAAAACTGTCCCCTGCACAAAGGTCATAAAGGTTATCCTATATTTTCTAAAATGTTTAAAGTTTTGCATTTCACATTCGAGTCTTCAATTCTTCTGCAATTAATTTTTATGAATGCTGTGATTTAAGTAACTATCCAATTGCTTTACATTTTCCACATGGAAAACCATTTTCTCCCAATACCATTTGCTAAAGAGTACTTCTATTGCCCAGTTATAAGCAAGGCCACCTCTGTCGTATATCAAAGATTTATATATGCATTCACATTTCTTGGGTCTTTATTCTAATCCACTGGCCAATTTGGTTTTCAAAATTTTTATGTTTAATCAACAAATAATCATTGTAAATATTTATGGGTCATAATGTAATGTTTCAATACATGTATGGTCAATTTGTTTTAACACACTTTACTATCACGTTGTCTTAATTATAACAGCTTTATAATGAGTCTTGATTTTTGGAAGGGAAAGCTCCCCTGCCCCCACTGCAGACTGACAAAGATCTGATTGTTAAATTTAAAAACTGACTTCTTATACTATAGTCTTTGCACTTTATATAATGAAATCATACAGTATAGACTCTTTCATGCTTGTTTTGATCATTGTTATGTCTGTGAGATTTACATATACTGTTGATATAGCTATAGCTCATTTATTTTCACAGCTGTCATTGCTGTATGGTATTCTGCTTTTTAAAGATATTATTTTTTTCTCTACTTTACTGTAAAATGGATATTTGTGTTGTTTTCAGTTTTCTTATTTTTGTTTCCTTATACTGATTTTTCTTTACTCTTGACCTATTAAGAAAGATGTGTTAAAATTTTCCACTATATATACAATGGTGAATGTATCAATTTCCCCATGTAATTGTGTCAACCGTTTGCCTTATCAGTGTTGACATATTTATTATGTACATGCTAATTTAGAATTATGTTATCTTCCTGGTGAGTTGAACTTTTCTACTTTACGTAGTGAACCTCTTCATTTTTAATAGGCTTTTTTGTTGTGTTAAAGTCTGTTGAGTCAGATATTTATACAACAATATTCTTTTCCTTTTAGTCAGTATTTACCTAGCATATTTTTGTCTCATACTTATTTTTCTTACTTCTATGCTCATGCTTTAGGTGCATCTTTCAAAAAGACATAGCGATGGTTGTGATTTTTCCATTTTTATCCAATATAGTAACATCTGTTTCTAATTGGTAAGTTTAGTCCATTTATAATCACTTACTATGTATTAGGACTTGTTTCCATTATTGTATCTTACTTTTTATTTCCATTTATTGTGCTTAAAAACTTTTTTCCTTCTCTTTCAACATCCTCTAGAGGTTTCTTTGAGTGTAAGTCATTGGGGGTCAAAGTCTCACAGTTTATGATGATATTCAAATAGCTTCATTTTGCTTTATAGAGAAATAGTTTTCTGAGTATAAAATTCTAAGTTGTTATATTTTCTCTAAACATTTTTCTTATTTTGATTTTGTTATTTAGTAGTCTGCTGTCTATCTAATTGTCTTTCCTCTGTAGGGAATCTTTCCTATTTTGGGAAGTACTTTTAATATATCTTTGTCTGTGATGTTCTGTAGGTTTTCTACAATGTGCCTTTGCAGTAATATTTTTTGGCTTATCATGCTTGGAATTCATTGTGTTTTTTATATGTGTTCACATTTTCCACCACTTCTGGAAATTTCATATCCTGGTGAGAGTCCCAAAAGGAATGAATAGAGAGAATGTAAGAAGGCAACTTGGTGAAGTCGCTGTAGTTCATTCATTTTCATACCTAAATAGTACCCTGTTTTATGAAAATATTATCACATTCCTATTCTACTAGTTACATTTTTATTTCTATAACTTCTAATTTCCTTTACCAAAATTTTTAGTCTATTACTAATGGCCTTTTATTGTTTGCAATTGCTTTCTTTTTAAAAAATCATTTCAAACACAAGGGTTTTATATTAAAATGTGTTACCATCTCTATATCAGTAGTTATGGGAGTCATAATGTGTTCTGGTTGTTTCTGCTGATTTTTCCTCATTGCTGTGTTTTTTTTGTTTGTTAGTTTTTTCTTTT
>NW_016108145.1:31619-34624 GCF_001604975.1 Cebus imitator
TTTGTGTGTGTGTGTGTGTGCTATTTGATTGTGAAGTCATTGCTTGATACAAATGTGGGAGAGTGCTGTCTAAATGAAGGAAGATTACCCCATAAAGGCTTTGCTTCTGCTAATGGCCAGTGCCCACTACTTAGGATCCATTTTTACTTCCCTTAAAGTCCCAGTCTAGTTGAGAGTCCTACATTCAGTTTTTCTGTCCTTGGCTCTGGATCAAAGCTCATTGGTGCCAACACAAACAACGCTACTATAGTCATTCATACTCAGGAAGTCTCCCTTTCTCAGCTTTCTTCCACTCCATATTCCTAGCTCATACCCAAAACCTGTTTTGTGGTTAGAGGGCTTCTGGGGATACTTGCCTACCTGCTTTAAACCCAGCAGTGTGTGTTCTATCCCAAATTTAACTACTCTGCAGTCCCCAGAGCACTTACTTTGCCATAATGCCAGAAGCACTGAATTTATTTTTTAAATCAAAATGATACACATAGTAACAAATAAAAGTAACCAAAAAACTGTGATAGCAATAGATTTCCACTCCTTAACTCTCCATCAAAGTACATTTCCCTGAAACAACTTATTTTAAATGTTTCTCCTCACAGAATTTATGATGGTAACCTCCACATCTCTAAAAAATATACTTCTATTTTCTTATCTAGGAAATATGTAGATTTAGTTTACTAATTTTATCATTTGTCTTTTCCACTCTGAATTTTTGATATACATATTAGACTTATTTCTATTAATTACACGTTGCCTTAAACAATACATTAAATTCCTTGCTCTGCTAACTTCCATCGGTGTCTCTTGACTCCCTCTGTACTTTGAGGCTATTAGCACACTGACCATTTCCTTCATGTTTCCAATCACCCTCTACTTATGTCCTAGCCTTAGCTAATTTGAATTACATACTTAAATTTATTTTATCAAATAGTTTACATTTAAATTCTGTTCTTAATCAATGTTAAAATTTCAAGTATTTTTGGTAGGATGATTATAAAACCTCAAAATCAATAAATAGCAATTTCATTATTAAGACGATGTCAACACTTTCAATGGAGGTCAAGTTCTACCTTGGGATTGCATTTCCTTCATCTTGAGCTCAATGCTGTGATCCTTGAGTCACATAAAGGGGGATGGTTCTATTATAGCATCCAGTGTAAGTAGGTACTGTCTTCTTGTACTTTTTAACTGCTGAATATCATATTACTATTTAGTTGGTTTCACAGTTAGACTATGACTTTCTAAACAGCTTTTTTGCTTCTGTTTCCAGGAATTTTAAATAACTTTTCTTTTTTACATGGTTTTCCTTTATCACCCTTTCCCTTATTACCCCCAAGTACTCAATCATACATTCTACTCTATCAGTTTCTCCCATCCCTCATCCTACTACCCAGAAACTTTCCTTCTAGAGTCTCTACCTATTAGATTCAAACATCATTCTAGCACTCTATTGAGTTGGATCCACGGTTTCCCAGTTCCCATGTATTCTTCCTCCTTGACTTACTTTTTTTTCTTTTTTGGAAAAGCACATCCTCAAATAACTATCTAAGAAAAGGCATGTGGGTGATAACATTCATGAACTCTTGCATGTTTTTAATTTTGTCCTCACATTTGATTTGTAATTTTTCTCAGTATGGAAACATATGAGTTTGAAGGCATTGCTTCATCATGGTCTAGTATACATGCAGTGTTGTCCGTAGATCTTAACAATATTGTGATTATTCTTATCTCCTTTTAGGTGTCCTTTTATAAGTATCCTTTGAACTCTATTCAATTAGGTTATTTTCATGAGAACTTTAAAAAAAAATCTCATTTGTTGGTGACATCGTCTTCCATTTTCTTTATCCTTATAGATTTATTCCTTTTTATAAATGTATTCTCTTATTTCAGAAAGAAAGAAGGATGTGAGGCAAATATTCATTTTCTAGTCTATCTTCTCAAATGTCCATCACTTATTTTCAGTATATTATGTTTTCATACTAATAAACTGAAAACATTCATTTTTGCATATGCCTAAAATTCTTTTTGGAGCAAATCAGGATATAATATGTATGCAGTCATCAAATAAGTTTCAAAAAGCTGAAGGTTAGATGAGATGTTCACCTAATTCAGGCTAATAAATTTTTAATTCCATGATCTTGAAAAATATTGGAGTATTGATTCCCTAGGTTAGCTAAGAATAGATGCAGACCCATGGGACCCAGAGAGTCTAACAAGTCAAAAGCTCAAAATACAGAGGGATGGATAGACTCAAACAGCTCCAAGCAATGAACCATCTTAAAAGCATCAAGGCAGGTATGATTATGAGAGGTGAAGAAATGCACTGGTGAAATAATTTTTGGTAAATATAGTTGTGAATTTTGCCCAAGGCTGCTTTTGGACTGACAGCCAAAACCTCTTGCCTGAGGCCAACAGGTAATTAACAATGACCAGAGAGTTTTGGACCACTGTGTTGGAAGGAAGGAGGGCACACACAAGGAAAATAAAAAGGCCCATTAAAAGTTTCTGGCTCATGAAATAAAGTTACATGGTCTGGCATATCTAATTAGCTCTCATAGTTATACACCTTATTACATGTCACATCCTGGCTGGGGTTATGATACTTGACATTCAAAGAATTGTTAAAATTTCAAAGATGGCTTGTTTTACTTCCTTATCTGTGGTACGTCTCCACAAAAAGGGGCTGCTTTGGCTGGGTTCAGTGGCTCACGCCTGTAATCCCAGCACTTTGGGAGGCTGAGGTGGGTGGATCACTTGAGGTCAGGAGTTTGAGACCAGTCTGGCCAACATGGTGAAACCCCATTTCTACTAAAAATACAAAGGACCCAAACTCATCATTTTTGATGGCTGCATAATATTCCATGGTGTATATGTGCCACATTTTCCCTATCCAGTCTATCAGAAGATCAAACGCCGTATGTTCTCACTCATAGGCGGGTGTTGAACAATGAGAACACATGGACACAGGGAGGGGAGCACTACACACTGGGGTCAGTTGGGGGGAAATA
>NW_016108145.1:35064-64603 GCF_001604975.1 Cebus imitator
ACACTGTCACAGGGAGTTGTACTCCTTGAGTAATTGCTCAAAGTAAATACCAAGGACAGAATTTCAACATGGCTGCCAACCACTCCCATTCTGTTGGTTTCAGGTAAGGAAGTTACTCCTCCACAGAAGATTGATAGGTCTGTGGGAATAGAAACAATGAATGATCTTAGCTTTCATCAGATACTTTAAAAATACTTGTAACTTTCAGGCTTTGTACAAAGCATTGGAGATACAATGATGAATAAATGGATAGGTCATGAAACCCTACCCTTTGTACACAAGTAGTGGATTGGCCTCATACATACTCCAAAAAAGCTGACAATGCCTTTACTTAAGAAAATTCATAGCATCTGTCCTTCTAAAACCAGACATCTACAAGACAAGGGTAGGGAATTCCCTCTGGCTTAATCAACACAGTTGTCGTTTCATTTGGGTTATCTCTGAGGGTCTGTGGGAAACTGATAACCTTGACAAAACTCAGAAGGAACTGAGGACTTAATTTGTTCCACAGCCCCACTTGGATAGAAAGAAGAGAGAAGGGAGGGAAGACGGAGAGAGGGAAGAAAGAGTTGTATATGCTAAAATGTATACAGACTGAGTAAATTAAAATTCATTAATTCATTCAACAAATACTTATTTCGATCCCACTTTGTATCAGGCACTGCTATGGACATTATGTATTTAGAAGTGAACAAGATAGATAAAAGTCTCTTCCCTCATGGAGTTTGTATTCTAATTGAAGAGAGGCAGAAAATATCAAGAAACATAGGTAAAATATATAGCCTGTAAGACAATGACATGGATTAGAAGAAAAATAAAGCAAGAAAGAGAGGCAGGAAGTGTCAAGGATTGGCAGGTACAATTTTAGATATGTGTTTAGAGCAATTGTCAATGAGAAGATGATGCTTAAAAGTAAAGGATGGAAGGAAGTGAGGCAGTGTGTGTAAGTCATGAATAGCTAGGAGTAAAACATTTCAAGTAGTTGGATGGGGCGAAGGCTCAGAGATAGAAGGATGCCTGGCCATTCTCAAAGCATATTGAACCCAGTGTAACTACATTAGTATGAGAAAAGATGAGAGAAATAGATGACGGAGTCAGAATGGAAGTGAGAGGGTGAATCATGTGGGGCCTTGTAGGTCATTTTAAGTATTCTTACTGAGACAAGTGGCAAGTCATTGAATAGATTTGAGGCATGCCATGATCTGACTTAGGTCTTAAGGAACTATTCTGTAAGGGTGGAAAAGTGAATGCAAATGAATATACTATAAACTAACACAACAAGAACAATAACAACAACCAAGGAGAAAAAAAGAAATCTTCTATCATTAAATATAGTGGCTTTCATGGTTTCTCAAGAGAACTCTAAAATGCTGACACCACTTACAAGGCTTTGATGTTCAGAGAGTGCCATTCTGCATTCCTAGGAGATATAAAAATTAATGATCAATGAGCCCAAAATAGCTGGAATCTGGACCTATGGGTAGCCTTTCCCAAGAAGCCACATCATCTTGTACCTCAGACTTAATTTGCTGAATCAGCATGTGATAAGGCGTAACTTTAATAGGGTATGACAACTGACAAGAGAATTAAATTGATGCAAATTAAAACTTTAACAATAACATTATATATGGAGCTTAAAAATTCTTTACACTTTTGATTCTGAATTTATCTAGAATAAAGGGTCCTCACAGAACTATCAGCCAAAGAGAATCCATTGTGTTTATAAGAAAAACAATACAGAGATTCTTTGTTTCAGTTATAGACAGTGTTAATAAGGTGATTATAGAAGCCTTATATCTCTTTAATCAAAACACTGGATAAATTTTAAAATTATAATTTATTACTAGGCAAGGCAGTAAGTCTGAGTGAGTCAGGAATAGAGCACAGGGACGGAGGGAGGGGAGAGTAGGGTCCAACTACTGTGACTACTCCATCCCAGGCACTTTAAATAATTTAGTACCAAACATTCCAAGATAAATATGTACCCATGTCAATCCTCAGTACATGTGAATAGGGTTTGTACGTGTGTGTCCCATTTTCTAACCCTAACTTATTTTAATTTGACTGTAACATATTTGTGCCATTTTCTTCTTTATAAAAATCACAGTATTAGTCCTATTTGATGGCTTGTATTTGCTTTAATACATTATCCAGCCTAAGGTGCCACAAAGTCAGGAGTATTTCTTGAACCTCTCCTCAAATTCTGCTCTCATTTTCCTCTTCCATGCTCTATATTAATATTTAGAATGCTCAGATATATTTCCAAGGACTGCATAAACTACTTCCTTATTCTGTCTAACCATAACCACCTCTACCACATACGCATCCTACTCCTATATGTAACTTCTGAATCAGTCAAGCTGCTATGACAAAACCACAAACCTATATTGTTCCTCAATAGTCAAGATGCTACATATGCTCATTCCGGTATCTGCTGTATCTAAGCCTTTACTCCATGACACAGAGTCTACATATTTTTTCCTTCCTTCACTTTTGTCTCCACATATTTTAAAAACTGAAATCTTACCTCTGTAATAAAGCATTCCCTAAACTTCTTAGCCCAAACTCATCTCTCTCTTCTCTAAGATCTTACAGCATTTACTATATGCATTATATACTTTAACTTCCTATTGCTTGTGTACTATTTTCCAAATAGCATACATGTGTATGCCTTGACTTTTCCAATATGGTTCTTAAGTTCCTGAGTCATTCTGCTTGTGTATTTTTAAAAATAACTGATATGTTGTTGACTATACAGCATACTTGTCAGCTATGGAACTACTAAAATGTTTCATTAATTCATTTAACAAGCATTTTTTGAATACCTACTACTTGAAACAATAATGGGCAAGACAAAACCAGCTCTTTCTTTATGCATACACTAATAAAATATAGGAAAGAAATGATGACATCTGGCCTTAGAAGAAAATAGGACACATAATCATAACTTGAAGTGCTTTTGAACTATAAATAATTTCTCAATTACCTTCCTATCCTCTGCATAATCAAGAACCTCCCTTTACATTGTCATTCATGAAGTATTGAGAGACTGTCTTCTTCAAAACAGAACAACAAAATTAACACTAACCAGTACTAGGAACTGAAATGTCACATAAAAGGCAATGTTTGCCTTTATTTTTTGTTTTAGTCCAGTGGTAATATCCCTGCAGATGGTCAACTTGTTGGAATTTTTGAGTCAGCATTGCACTTTTTACCATATTTCTCATTTTGTTATTAACATTAAATGCATTGCTGTGCCCTTCATCAATCTGTACAGCAAAATGCAGGCTTAAAATGAAGACATCAGTGGTACTATAATTAGTACCATTAATATGAGAGCCTATATTTTGGCTGTGCTCCACACCCCTAGTTCCAGCTGCCTAATGGACACTCTTCAGGTAGAACTCTTACAGGTACCTCAAACTCAACACGTCCAGAAGTCCCATAGTCCCAATTAATGATATTTCTAGTCTTAAGTATCAAAATTAGCATCACCTCCTCCTTTCTTACCCTCACAATGAATCAGTTATTATATTCTGCCAATTCCATACAGAAAATATCTTTAAAATTCTTGCTGTCTCTATCATTACTCATCAAAACTATGATAATAGCATACTTTTATTTCTCTGTTCATATTTCAGAAAGCTCTTTCTTTTATAATCTCATGTTTGATTATGTTAATTTACCATTCAGAAACTTTCAGTGTGTGCTCTTTGTTTTTATAATAGAATCCATGTCCCTTAATCTTGGGTTCAAAGCTCTCTAGAGCTTGGCATCACAGATTTTTTCAACCTTTATGTCTGTTCTTGGTAAACGACATGCAGACACACACCCTTCTACCCAGAATAGTTCTTCAATCTTCTTGCCCTTATTTAACCTCGAATCTTCTCTAAAAATCCATTTTGGGAAAGGGCTAGATAGTAATTATTCTCGGCTCTGTGAGCCATGTAGTCCCATCTTAACTACTCACCTCTGCCACTGTGGCATGAGAATAGACAAAGATTATATACAAACAAATCAGTATGGACATGTCTCAATGAAATTTTAATTATAAAAACAGGTTCACTCTGGATTGGGCCTGTGCTTACTGGTTTGGTGACCAGTGATCTAGATCATAGTGACAATGCTTTTGTCAAGCATGCATCAAAAGAGATTTCTTGGATATAACACCAAAAGCATAAGTAACAAAAGCAAAAATAGACAACTGAGACAAAATCAAACTAAAATGCTTCTGTATAGAAAAAAAATCAGAGTGAAGTGATAACCTGAAGAATGAGAGAAAATATTTACAAATTACTTATCTGACAAAGTGTGAATATCTAAAATATATAAGAAACTCCTACAGTTAAATAGCAAAAATCCTTCACTCATCTGATAAAGGACTTCAAATAACTTGATTTTTTTAAATGGCCAAAAAATTTGAATAAACATTTTATCAAAGAAGAGATGCAAATAACAAATAAGGACATGCATAATACTCAACATCATTAATCACTGGGGAAATGCAATATACAACCACAATAGAATACCATTATGGTCATATTAGAATAGCTAAAATTAAAACAAAAGACAATAAAAACTGACAATGCCAAGTGCTGGTAAGGATGTGGAACAACTAGACTTGTCTAGATGTAGAGCATCTAGAATTCCCACACTTTATTGGTAGGAATGCAAAACAGTACGACTACTTCTATTGGAAAACAATCTGGTAGTTTCTTAGAAAGTTAAACATACAACCACCATACAACCTAGTAATCCCATTCCTAGGTATTTACCCAGAGAAATGAAAACACGTATCTACTTGTATGGGAATGTTTATAGTAACTTTACCTCAATTGCCAAATATTGGAAGTGAGTCAGATGTCCATCAACTGCTGAATGGATACATGCATGCAGAAGAATAACACTCAGCAATTGGTAAATGGATATATCCATACAATTGAAAAATATTCAGCAATAAAAAGGAATGAACAGCTGATACAATAACATAGGTGGATCTCAGCATCATTGTACTAAGTGAAAACACAAAAGGATATATAACTGTCATTCCTTTTCTATGAAATTTTGGTAGAGGTAAAGTTATACAGACAGAATTCAGATCAGTGGTTGCCTGGAACTGCAGATGGGAGGAAGTAACTGAGTACAAAAGAACGTAAGGGAACTTCTTGGAGTGGTAGAAATACTTTATTTTTTGAATATTGTATTGGTTACATAAATGAATGTTTGTCAAAACTCATCGAGCCATATACCTCAAAAGAATGAATTTTACTCTATGCAAATTATACTTTAATAATTCTAAGCTTAAAAAGATGACATTGCTCTGAGGAAAACACTATCCCTAAACCTACATGAATTTCCTCTGGATTTTACACATTTATGAGTCTCTTTTTTGAGGACCTAATCTATGCATGGTTTTACTCTATATCCATGCTTCAGTAATCAGATATAACTTTTCTGCATTAACTTTTCTTTTATGGCAGTATCTTGAATCATTTTTTGAAATTTTCTTCCCATGAGTGAACTCAGGAATTTACATATTTACTTCCCAGGGAAGTTCTAAATGCAAAATGTGCCGAGAGTTTGCTTCCTTAGTCTGTATCTGAGCATTAAATTAAATGGCTCATGCCTTGAAACTCCTTAACTCTCATACATCCTGAAGCTTTACTGCAGAGTTGCATGCCCTCAGATAATAGAGAACTTTTGGCTCTTCAGTTATTAAAAGACATAGGTTTGGGGAGGATTTTAGATAGACCTTGCTAATATTTAAAATTTCTCTTTATATTTAATAATCCAAGCTCAGTGATATTGTTGGCTATTAGAAATTATAAGCAAATTTTAGGACCCTAAATCTGGCATCCCTCCCTTCACTGAAGAAGTCTAAAAGATATTTATAGGCAAAAGCATTTACACTTTGTTACAGTTGTTTTAGAACAGAACACTGTGACAAGGACATTATTTCAGAAAAAAAGAGACAAACTTTGTGTTATTGTGCATTGAAAATATTTACATTCCACCCATGTTAAAGCTCAGAATTGAAGAACTTTGACAGTGATATTACCCTATTGCAAACCTGAACCTAATTTACCAAGCAGCTAGAGTGACAAAGTAGAAAGGACAGAATTTGTAGTTCCTTTGCTCTGTCAACAGATCTGAGTCTCTATGTAAAGCCTACAAAATTAAAAGCACAATTAGAGTAGATGTTTAAAGAGTAATGATGCATGCTCTATGTCTGAGATGCCCCATAAAATTAAGGCCTATGGGAAAGTTGAGTTGTTAAGAGGTATTGATTTGAATTACTTAACAATATCAAGAGTATACATAATTTTACCTCAAATATTTTTTAAATAAAAAGCCACAGTGAATTGCCAACAGATACATTCATTTAAAAATTAAAATATCAATATGAGTATAACATGAGTGTAATATATCCTTCAGAAGGTAAACATTTCTAAAAATTTTGTGACATACACTTTTTTGAATAGTTTTGACTTTGCTTGTAATTTTTTTCTATCAAAACATTTTTGACCATTTATGAGACATCTGTAAAAGATTAATAGCAATTTTTTTTTTTTGAGACAAAGTCTCACTCTGTCATCCAGACTGGAGTGCAGTAGCACGATCATGGTTCACTGCAGCCTCGACCTTCTTGGATCAAGTGAACCTTCTGTTTCAGCCTCCCGAGTGTCTGGGACCACAAGCACATGCCACTACACCTAACTTTTTTTTTTTAGTTTTTGTAGAGATGGGGTTTTGCCATGTTGCCCAGGTTGGTCCTGAATTCCTAGCCTCAAGTGATTCTCCCGCCTTGGCCTCCCAAAGTGCTAGGATTACAGGCGTGAGCCACTGTGCCTGGCTAAGAGCAACCTTATTTTTCTCAAAATGAAACAACATAAAAAATAGTGGACTTTTACTGAGAAAGTAATTTATGAACATTATGCCATGCTTTAAAAATTAGAAACAAAAAAATTTTTGGAATTCCACATTTAGATATAGCCATCTACTCGTTAATACAACAAATACCTATTGAATATGTTTTATTTGTCAGGCAGTGTTGCAGGCACTGGAGATTCAGCAGTAAACAAAACATACAAAATATTTTGTCCTTGAGTGGGCACAGTGGCTCATGCCTGTAATCCCAGCACTTTGGGAGGCCAAGGTGGGTGGACCTCTTGAGGTCAGGAGTTTCAGACCAGCCTGGCCAACATGGTGAAGCCCCACCTCTAAAAACAAACAAATAAATAAATAAATAAAAATTAAAAAAAAATGTTCCGTACCCATAGAATTTACAGAAACTCTTAACGAAAGCATGGTATTATTGTATAGATATCATTTGTAATCTGCTTTTGTACACTATATTCTACTGTGAACTTCTTTCCTTACCACTAAATACGCATTTATATCCTTACTTACAATTACTACATTATATATAATTGTATGGGTTACCCTAATTCATTTAATAATCCTCCTTTTATGGACAATTGTTTCCATTTTTGTATTATAAAGGATGCTATGATAATATATAAGCATGCTTATAATAATATACATTGCAATCATGCACATATATTCACACACTTGTCCAATTACTTTAAAACAATACATTCTTAGAAGCAGAATTTTTGATTCATAGGATATTAACAATTTCTTTTTCTTTTTCTTTTTTTGAGACGGAGTTTCACTCTCGTTACCCAGGCTAGAGTGCCATGGCGCGATCTCGGCTCACAGCAACCTCTGTCTCCTGGGTTCAAGCAATTCTCCTGCCTTAGCCTCCTGAGTAGCTGGGACTACAGGCGTGCACCACCATGCCCAGCTAATTTTTGTATTTTTAGTAGAGACGGGGTTTCACCATGTTGACCAGATGGTCTCGATCTCTTGACCTCGCGATCCATCTGCCTCGGCCTCCCAAAGTGCTGGGATTATAGGCGTGAGCCACCACGCCCAGCCTAGGATATTAACAATTTTAAGGCTTGCACAACTTTTCTCTAGGATTGATTCTTTTCTAAAACAGAAAAAACAGAATGCAAAGTATAACATATGTGCTTCATTCAAGGTGTGAAACAAGGATATAGATTTATGGAGTAGCATTTATCTTTCAAGGTTAGCATGTGATGCCAATGTCTTTGAGTATTAACAAGATGATCAAAAGTGCAGGTCAGAATAAAAACTGGTACCGTTAAAATCTTTTTCTATTAAAATAATCAGGCTTTAAAACAAAAGGCCCAATTAATTGAGATGTTTTGTATATTTCAATGTGTAGTTTAGTTAAAATTTCATTAGATATCCATTCCAAAAAATATCCTTGAATTCTTGTTTGGTGTAATATCAGAGAAGCACTCTAGCTCTTCAAGTTTTTCTGTTTTCCTATCATCATTTTTGAAATGCCCTATAAATCATTCTATTAACAAAAGGTATTTATAAAACATAATTAAACTATAATCACAAAAAATACCATAGCATAAGCTTTTTCTTCAGGGCATCTATCTGATTTTCTGAAAACCTATAGAAAGTTTAGAATAAAATGTGGTCGCTCTAACATAACGTTTTATTCTGCCTACAAGGTGTGCTCTTATTACATATGGTTTTAAGAACGAAATTGATCAAGCATTTTTGTTATATTTCTTGTTCCTCCTATGTAAATTCTATATGACATTTATAACAAAATAAGTCACTAATCATATAAAATTAACAAAAAGAAGATTTATGTTAAGGAATCATGATATAGCAAAGCAGAATGGCAAATTTGAGAAAAGCAATTCCATAAGATGGTTATAAACATCTATAATTGAATAGATTTCTAATTACAGATTTATAATGAGACATCAGCTACAATCAATGACAACATGAATAATAAGTTATTCCGCCTATTTTAATTCAACATAATACAATGGAAACAGAAAAAATTATAATGATCCTTGAATTCAGCTTGAAGATCTTTCAGGTTATTCAACATTTCCTGATCCCTCCCCAGGGTCATATTAGGGGAGACATAAGATGAATATTTGCACAGGTATAACTGCCTGTCTCCTATTTCTATGGTTTATAGCATAATTTGTTCCATATTCTACAGATTTATGTTGGAAACTGTAGATTTTGAAACATGTAGTTCCTTATATAAGAACTGGTTGCCAAGTAACATCAGAAGGATTTCAAGACCAAAAGCATTCCATCCTCACAGAGAATTAATTTTTGCCTTGAGAGACTTAACAGCTTCTCTGCTGAGTTGCACAGAAAAAGTATTTTGGGGAGATATCCTTGAACATAACGGGGGATTTGTCATTATTATTATTACTGAGTGCCAAGGAACTACTCTAAGACTACCTGTGAAGTAAAACCCTTTAGAATTCCTTTTTGTAGCATGGGCTCTTTCCAATTGTCACTTGCCTGTGGCTCCACTTCTGCTGGGCATCACAAAAAAAAAAATTGAAATGTAATGAAAACTACAGTAGTTAAAAAGGCAAACATTTAAGATAATAAATGGAAAATGTAAGATTAAACTATTAAAATGAAATTAAGAACAGGATAAAATTACAACAAAAAGGGAAACAAAAGGTGAAAATAAGAGCTAAACATCTTGAAATATAAAATAGTGACTTTGAAATGATATTTTAAAATCTGAAATTTAAGATGCAAGGGTAGAAATGAAGGTATGGTCATAAACACATCTATAGAGAATAAATATTTTTAAAGGTCTAGGACTAATATCACTCTAAGGCCAAGGAATAAAAGCAAAGCAGGCTTAAACAGTATATCCAAGAGTGGCAAGATTGAAGACAGATTTTAAAGAAAAATGATAGAAAAATATTCTTTTAGCTAAACAAATATGATTCATTTTTATTGAGGCTAAATCACAACTGTAAGGAAACAAATGGGGATGATATTGACATGTTCTATATTGCTACACACCCTGAGGTTGAACTCAGTAAATAGTATTTGTTTATTCTGTGCTTAATCAGCCAAAGCTTTGGTTTTAAAAAACTTAATTGGGTCAAGAACCTAGGAATCAACAAGAATGATGAGAAGATGGAGGATGTATTCGTCCATTTTGCATTGCTATAAAGGAACGCCTGAGACTGAGTAATTTATAAAGAAAAGGTTTATTTGACTTACAGTTCTCTAGACTGTACAAGCATGGCTTCCAAATCTGCTCAACTTCTTGTGAGGCCTGAAGAAGATTTTAGAAGCTTTTAGTCATGGCAGAAAGGAAGGGGAGCCAGAGTGTCACATGGCAAGAGAAGGAGCAAGAGAGAGAGAGGAGGATGTACCAGGCTCTTTTAAACACTCAGCAATCACATGAACTAACAGAGCAAGAACTCACTCACTACCATGGGTATGGCACTAAGCCATTCACAAGGGATCCATTCCCATGACCCAAGCTCCTCCCACCAGGCCCTACCTTCAAATTGGAGGTCACGTTTCAACATGACATTTGAGGAGACAAACATCCAAACCATATCAGAGGATATATGGCTCACAGGATCATCTATACAGCGATAATACAAAGAGTGGTGTTTGTATCCTGTCTCCCCTTATCTAGTGAATGACATGGTGCAAGGCACAGAACTCTGAAATCATCTCCTAAGCTATGATATGGCAATAAAGATACCTATCTCTTAGTGCTGTTATGAAAATAACTTAAGATAATGAAGTTTAAAGTGTTGAGCCTAGTGCCTCCCACATAGTAGATTCCAAAATGTTTAGCTTCCATCTCTTCTCTACCTCTAACTTTAATTTTTCATGAGGTAAGGTTAAATGCATATTTTTGAGAATATGAAAATGTGAAGTCAGAAGACTTAAGTGTATGAGGGAATGTCTCAGTACTGCCCCTTTCTCACATCACTGAAGTGCTCTAATCCTGGGGTGGCAAAATTTCTGTAAAGGACCACAAAATAAATATTTTAAGAACCTTTCTTTCCACCAACATGCATACACATGATTTCCAGAAGAGATTTTATGGGACACATTTTTGAAAGCTGCTCAATGAAATGTCAAAAAGGAATATTGAACAATTTTGCACTATTTGATCCCTTTTATGGTATATCATAGCCAAATATGAAAAAGGCAGGGAGTAGCAACTGAAAGAGTCATCCAAAGTCTACATACTTCAAGAGTTTTTTCCCCACATTAGACTTCTTATTAATGCTTCCAGACACTTAACTCAATATTTCTTTCATCTGGGATGAGTGCCTTCATAACTTGAACAGTGTAGATTATCTATCTTAACTGTATGATGGTTTTTCCTTCTCTCTCCTTTCTCCCCTGCACTGGCTTCTGTTATTGGGATTCGGCCTGTGCTTTGGTACTGGACACATGGCACACTCAGTTCTCAGTTAGCTTACTATCCCAGATCCCTCACCACAACAGCCAGATCTGAGTTATATGATATGCAAACTAATCAATTAAGTGGGAAGAAAATCCATCAAGTCAAAAGCCCCATACTGACATCCATGGAAGGCTATCAAATATCAGATTCTAATAATAAAGGATATAAACAAAAAAAAAATGTAGTTAGGTTGGCTATGTGCCAAGTGCTGTGCTAATCGTTTATTATAAAATTAAGAAAAATTTGGCAATATTCATTCATTTATTTAAATTGACACAAAAAAACTATACCTGTTTATAGGGTACAGAGTGATATTTCGATACATGTATATAATGGGTAATGATCAAATCAGGGTAATTAGCATATCAATCACTTCAAGCAGTTATCACTTCTTTGTGTGAGAACATTCAACATTCTCTCATGTAGCTATTTTCTAGAAAACAGACAACAAATTATTGCTAACCATAGTAATTTCAGGGTGCTTTAGGACACTAGAACATATTCCTCCTATCCAGCTGTAATTTTGTATTCATCAATCAACCTCTCCCAATCATTCCCACCCACCTCCCCTTCCCAGCCTCTAGTGACCACAATTCTATTCTCTAATTGTATGAGCTCAACTTTTCTAGCTCCCACATATGAGGGAAAACATGTGGTCTTTATAGTTATGTGCCTGATTTAATTCAGTTAACATAAAGTCCTCCAGGTTCATCCACACTGCCATGAATGACAGATTTTCATTCTTTTTTAAGGCTGACTAGTATTACATTATATATATATATAATGGATTACATATATAAAAGGATGCTGAGAACATCCTTTTCTCAGCATCTTTTATTGATTCCTGCAATGCATCTTCTTGTTTCCTTTTTGAAAATCAGTTGGCTGTAAATACATGGATTTATTTCTGGGTTCTCTAATATGTTTCATTGGTTTATGTGCCTGTCTTTATACCAGTACCATGCTGTTTTGGTTATGGTAGCTTTTTAGCATATTTTGAAGTCAGATAGTGTTATGTTTCCTGCTTTATTCTTTTTGTTCATGACTGCTTCCGCTATTTAGAGTCTTTTGTAGTCCCATATGAAATTTAGGATTTTTTTCTATTTCTATGAAGTATATCCTTGGTGATTTTATAGGGGTTGCATTGAATCTATAGATCACCTTAGATAGTATGGTCATTTTGACAATAGCATTTTTTCCAATTGGTAAACATAGGTTGTACTTCCATTTGTTTGTGTCCTCTTCAATTTATTTTACCAGTGTTTTATAATTTTTCTCGTATAGATCTTTTATCTCCTTAAATTTTGTTGCTGCATATTTTAATTTATTTTTGCAGATACTTCAAATGGAACTTCTTTTTTTCTTTTTCAGGTAATTAGTTATGAGTGTATGGAAACACTACTGATTTTTGCACATTGATTTTTTATCCTGCAACTTTACTAAATTTATTTTTTCAGTTATAATAGGTTTTTGGTGGAGTTTCTGGCTTTTTTCTGTAGATAATATCATATCACCTGCAAACATGAATACTTTGACTTCCTCTTTTCTGATTTGGATGCCCTAAGAGTGATAAAAGTGGGCATCCTTGTCTTGTTATGGTTCTTCCAAAAAAAAAAGTTTTCAGGTTTCTTCATCCACTGTGATGTTAGCTGTGGGTTTGTCGTATATGGCTCTTACTGTGTTGAGGTACATTGAGGTATGTTCCTTCTATATGTAATTTGTTGAGGGTTTTTATTATGAAGCCATGTTGAATTTTATCAAATGCTTTTTCTGTGTCTATTGAGATGACTATGTGCTTTTTGTCCTTCATTTTGCTGATGTGGTGTATCGCTATTATTGATTTAACTATATTGAACCTTCCTTGCATCCCTGAGATATATGCCACTTGGTCATGGTTTATAAGCTTTTTGATGTGCTGCTGGATTTGGCTTGCTAATGTTTTGTTGAAAATTTTTACATCTATGTTCATCAGGGATATTGGCCTGTGGTTTTCTTTTGGTTGTGTTCTTATCTTGTTTTAGTATTAGGGTGATGCTGGCCTTGGTGAATGAGTTTGAAAGAATTCCCTCCTCTTCAATTTTTTGAAGTAGTTTGCGAAGAAATTGTGTTAGTTTTTCTTGAGAAGTTTGGTAGAATTTGTCAATAAAGCCATCTGGTCTGGGGATTTTCCTTGTTGAGATATTTTTTATAACTGATTAAATCTCATTCTGCTTTTCTATTTTTGCTTTGTTCAGTCTTGGTAGGTTATATGTGTCCAGGAATTAATCTATTTCCTCTAGGTTTTTCAAAATGTTGGTGTGCAGCTTTTCATAATAGTCACTCATGATCCTCTGTATTTCTGTGGTATCAGTTGTAATGTATCCTTTATTATTTCTGATTTTCTATTTTCAGATCTGTTCTCTTTTTTTCTTGGCAAGCCTATCTAGCACTTTATTGATTTTGTGTATCTGTTCAAAAAATAACTTTTCATGTCATTGATCCTTTATATTATTTTAGTCTCTATTTTGTTTAGTTCTACTCTAATCTTTACTATTATTTTTTCTTCTATTAATTTTGAGCACTGGGTTGTTTTTCTTTTTCTTTCTTCTTCTTCTTTTTTTTTTTTTTTTTTTTTTTTNGCCTAGGCTGGAGTGCAATGGTGCAATCTCAGCTCACCACAATCTCTGTGTCGCAGGTTCAAACGATTCTCCTGCCTCAGCCTCCCGAGTAGCTGAGATTACAGGCATGTGCCACCATGCCTGGCTAATTTTGTATTTTTAGTAGAGACGAAATTTCTCCATGTTGGCCAGGCTGGTCTCAAACTCCTGACCTCAGGTGATCTGCTCACCTTGGCCTCCCAAATTGCTAGGATTACAGGTGTGAGTCACCGCACCCAGCCAAGCACTTCTTCTTACTTTTCTAGTTCTTTAAGGTGTAATGTTAGGTTATTTATTTGAAATCTTTCTAGTCTTTTTATGTAGGTGTTTATTGCTCTAAACTTCCCTCTTAGCACTGCTTTTGCTGTATCCCATATGTTTTGACACATTGTGTTCCCATTTTCATTTGTTTCAATATATTTTTTGATTTCCTTCTTAATTTCTTTTTTGACCCATTCGTCTTTCAGGAACATGTTGTTTAATTTTCATATACTTTTACAGCTTCCAAAGTTCCTCTTACTATTGATTTCTAGTTTTGTTTTGTTGCAGTCTGACAAAATACTTGATTTCAATTTTAAAAATTTTTTGAAACTTCTATTTTGAACTAATATGTGGTCTATCCTGATGAATGCTCAATGTGCTGATGAGAAGATTATGTATTCTGGAGCTGTTGGATGAAATGTTTTTTAGGTCCATTTGATCTATAGTGCAGTTTAAGTTTCACATTTCTATTTTCTGTCTAGATTATTGGTCCAATGTTGAGAGTGGGGTATTGAAGTCCCTAACTATTACTGGATCAGAGCCTGTCTCTCTCTTTAGTTCTAATAATATTTGTTTTATATATCTGGCTGCTCAGGTGTTGGGTGGATATTATAATTGTTATATACTCTTGCTGAATTGATCTCTTTGTCATTATAAAATCACCTTCTTTTTCTTTTGCTGTTTTTAGACTTACAGTCTATTTTACCTGAGAGAAGTATAGGTGATCCTGGTTGGTTTTGATTTACATTTGCAGGGTATAACTTTTCCTATCAATTAACTTACAGTCTATATATGTCTTTTCAAGTGAAATGAGCTTAAATAGGCAGCAAACAGTTGGGTCTTTTAAAAATCCATTCGGCTAAACTATATCTTTTAATTGAAGTATTTAAACCATTTATATTTAAGGTTGTTATTGACAGCGATAGGTATGCACTTACTGTTGTCATTTATTAATTGTTTTCTGTTTTTTTTTTTTTTCCTTGGTTCTTTTCTTCCCCTCTTATAATTTATCTTTGAGGTTTTATGGTTTCCTACAGTGATAAAGTTTGATTCCTTTTTCTTATTTGTGTAGCACTTATACCAGTGAATTTCATTTTTTCACATGTTTTGTGATGAAAGTTATCATCTGTTGGCTTCTAGATGAAGGTCTCCCTTAAGCATTTCTTGTTGGGTTCCACAGCTTTCCTAAGACTTGGGAAGTTTTCAGCTATTATTTTAGTAAATATGTTTTATATGCCCTTTCTTATCTGTTCTCCTTCTGTAACTCCCATAATGCAAAACTTATAATGTTGTACCATAATCTCATAAGCTTTCTTCATTCCTTTTCTTTGTCTGATTGTGTTATTTCAGAAGACCTGTCTCTAAGTTCAGAAATCCTTTATTCTGCTTGATCTCTTCTATTGTTGCAGTTTTCAATTGTATTTTTTGTTTTATTCAATGATCTTTTCGGTTCCAAGATTCTGCTCAGTTCTTCTTCATATATCCCTCTTTTCTGAATGTCTCATTCAGATCACAAGTTGTTCTCCTGAATTTGCTAAATTATCTACTATGGAAAGACTTTTTCTCATTGATGTGTTGTATAGCGTCAGTTGAATAGGGCTCTTTGGCTTTAGTTCTGGGTTGGTGAAGTGGAATAGTCTCTGTGTGATTTCTTCAGTTATAGTTAGTGTCAGCAGTGCTGGTCAGTTCCACAATGACGTAGGTACACTGTGGGTGTTTGTAGAGACTACAGCAAAGCTTTGATGGGGCTGGGGGTCACCAGGCAAGTCAGTTCTTGGACACTGGAGCAGTGTGTGCAAACATGTAGTCTAATGGGCATGGGGGTAGGGTCTCAAGCAATAGTAGGCCTCAGGTGGACTGGTTCTCAGGCCCCTGAGAAAACATACAGTGGTTCTGTTGCTGGTGGGGGAAGCCTCCTGGCAGTGGTGGGCCCCAGGTGGGCTTTTCCTCTGGTCTGTAGGGTCTGTGCATTAGCTCTGCCAATGGAGCAGGCAGGGTCACTAGCAGAGGTAGGCCCCAGGCTGTTAAGTCTCTAGAGAGCACACATGTTGGTTCCCTATGTTTTAGGGGTAGCCTCCTACTATACTGGACTGCCTGTTCCTTAGGGTCCCAGACACTGTGTAGGCTCACATGGTGGGTTCACAGATGCACCACTAGATCCAGCTGGGGTGGTGGCCCTGAAGCTTTTTGTGGGGATGTGTTGGAATGACATCATGCTTCCAGGGATGTGAAGATGCAGGGCTATTGGGCCACTAGGCAGGATGTAGCCTGGCAGTATCTCTTTCTTCAAAATGGTGCCATGCTGTAGCAGCCTACAACAGGTAGAGAAGGATCTCAGCATGAATTCCTTCTCTGGAGTAATATAGTTGCCTGAGCTGAAGTCAGCTATCTACATTTGACTCAGGGCCTGTGAGATCTGTGGGGTTCTCCTGCAGGTAAGATTGCAGGCATCCATCGTGGGAATGTGGACTGTTGAGGGTTTCCCATTTACCTTCTTCTTGCAATGTGGAGTCTCTTTTGAGTCCAAGCCAACATTATCTGGGTGCTTCACTTCCCACTCTATGCTGCCATTCTGAGTTTCCATGCCTCAGAGGGTCTTCATTTCCTCCTTGCTGAATGTCAGTGTTCTCCCCTGGAAACACTATTTAACATGTAACAATCTACTTGTTATTTCAGTCCGCCTTTGTGGAGGAGGTGAATGCTGGCACCTGTAGTCAGCCATCTTGATGCCTCCTGACAGGCATTTTTAAGAATAGTATAAAGCATGATCAGATCTTAAGAAAGAAGGTAAAATGAATGGTTTCTCTTAGTCCGTTTCCTTTGGGAAAAGTATCATGAGTTCTTTCCTCCACAGAGCTCTTTAGACACATTTTCTAGAAGGAAGAGATATTTGGAGAAGAAATAGATCTAAAAAAAAACTATTGTGAAAAGCCACTAAAGGCTTTCACTGGCAGCTGGAAACACTAGGCTACTGTTGGTGCTAGAGAAAAATATAAAAATTGAAAAAATAAATTTAAAAAATGCTATAAAACTCATCCTTTATCACTAAGGCTAGGTTATAAAGAGATCTTACTGTGCATATAATCCAAACATCATGAATGAAAACATTATAATGGGGCAATTCAAGATGCTATCTTTTGATGTGAAAACAAACAAACCAACAGAACAAAATGAAGAAACAAACAAAATCCCTTGGCTTGATTTTTAATTCCAGAGTGCTTGTTATAACATGTATAATCTCAGATATGTGGCAAGTGAAACAAAATGACTGAGCAGTTACATTGAGAGCTGATTTTAGCTCCTGTACAAATTCAAAGACATTTTTCAAGGCAATACTTAAAAGTCCATGCTTCTAATACCTTTAATTATCATATGCCTGTCAATACTGAAAAAAATTAGATACAAAATCAGACCTGAGAAAAACCAGATGACCTGTTTATCAATTAACCACCATGTGTTTACTTTCCTAGAATTTCTATACCTATGCTCCAACTTGTTCCACCCTGCTTTATGCTTTTAGGGATTGCATCAAATTAGTTTTCTTGTTCTCTGACATTCAGTTGGGTGCAGCCAATGGAAAAAAAAACAGGAAATCAGCAAGAATTAGTATGAAGTGAAAATATTTATTTTCCTGGTTCATTTCCTGTTTGAAAAAATTAACAGGGACTCCATTTCTCTCTTTAAGGCTACTCCTTTTCCATACCAGTAATCATTCCCTCCTACGGTATCTTCAGGCCAAAGTGGTGGTAATGGCTCCCCAATGTTGCTAGTTTGGAGACTTTGTTATGCCTTGTTAGTTCTCCTGAATCCTGCTTACACAATTGCCAGTATTTCCCCCATTAACCTTTCCTCAATTTTCCCAGCAGAGCATGCCATCTATTTTCTATGCTGACCCTGAGTCAGCCTTATTTTTTTTCGCTCTTACTTCTGATTGAACTGATTTGCATCCA
Source organism: Cebus imitator (assembly GCF_001604975.1). Taxonomy (NCBI): domain Eukaryota; kingdom Metazoa; phylum Chordata; class Mammalia; order Primates; family Cebidae; genus Cebus; species Cebus imitator. The sequence continues at coordinate 53,229 of NW_016108145.1, forward strand.
TTGTTTACCAACCAAAATTGTGTGTTGATATCCTGTACTGTTTACCAGTTGCCACTAGTGCTACAGAGTGAAACGAGATGAAGAAAGCTAAACAAGGACATATATAGTAGGATGAACAATTTGCTCTGTTATGGTTTTAAGCTATATGTAAAGAATATGTATATGGAAGATACGTATGTGTGGTACTAAAAAGACATCCTGAGACACTACTGAACAAAGAGAAAAGAGCCAACATATTTCATAAATTTGGCCTTATTTTCAACTATTTCTGGAGTGTCTCCACGTTGATTGGCCTGCTAGGAGCCTCCTGTGGGCTATCTACTCAAGATCTGACATATGAAGGAAAATCACATGATTGTGCAAGCATGTTGATGAGGCAGACATAGCGTAAAGAAAGAGAGGCCGTCTGAACTTGAGAAAAAGCTAATTATATTAAGTGACAGAAACAAGGTATAACAGGAACACTTTTACACTGCTAGGGAAAGTATAAATTGGTAGAAATATTTTGGCAAAATATTTTTATCTAATAAAGTTGAATTTTGAGCATGTCCTGAAACCTAGTAATTGCACTTTAGATTTAGACCCTAAGGAAACACTTGCACATTTTCATTAAGGGATATGAATGAAAATGTTCATACCACTGTTGTTTTTAATATCCATTGATAGGGAAATGTTCATACTAATGCTTTTAAACATCCATGGATATGAAAACAGATAAAAATTGTATATTTACAATATGGAATACTATATAGCAGTAAAACGAAGTTCATGTATTTCAAAATGGATGATTCTCACAAACGAGTGAAAAAAAATTACAGAAGATTTCCTAATGTTCAATATCATTATTTGAGAGTCACCATGCCTGTTTAGTAAATATATTTTTAAAATTGACAGAGTAGTTACTACAATATTAAGGAGAGTGTCCACTTTGGGGAATGGGATAGAGAAGGGGATAGCATTGGAGAGGACAATATAGGGTGCCCATGGGGAGCATCAAATGTTGCATTTCTCAAGCATGATTATGAGTTCAGGGGTATTTATATTATCCTTATTCACATCTGTCGCACATGTATTATATTCTTGTTATATAAAATAATCAATCATAAAAAGGCAAAAGCAACATAAAATTATTTGCAGTAAGTCAAACTTTATTTTTATATGCATATATGCATAGAACAGATTCTAAAAGAATTTAAAATACAATATTTTAGCTCATTGTATCAGGAAACTATGGCGATTGTTTTATCATGTTTTTCAAATTTTCTATAATAAATAGAAAATTATACTTTTAAAGAAAAAATAAATAGCCAGTAATAAGTAGCAAATACTTGATAAAAACACCAATACCTTTAACCAAGTTCTAGAAAAGTTATTGTATTGAATCTCATTGATATTAGGATTCACTCAAAAAAGGAAATACCAAATAAAACTTCATACGTGTGACTAAAAGGCAAAAGAAAGAAGAAAATGTTCCTGTGAGCCAATGAGAATGTCAACCTCTTGTAACAATTATGTCATATGAGAAAAATGTCAGAAGACCATTACAATAAGAAGGTGCTTATAAAGCTGCCAAAGGTGACCTTAATCATCCAGTCATGTTCAGTTCAAACCATTATTTTGCTTTCAGTTGCTATGTATAGCATCTGTGTGATATAGTCATGTTTAAAGGGGCTGTCGCTGTTCATTTTCATTTGCAATCTCTCCTTTAGGTTGTTATTAAGATTTCATAGAGTTTGCAAAACGTCTGTCCCTTGAGACCTTGCAAAATGAGGGGCAAGTAAAAAGACTTTTTGATGCTCAATGTCAGGGAGGACAATTCACCTAGCTGTGCTGAAGTCCTGAAACACCAAGATCTGTTATTACAATCATATTTAAGAACAAACATGCCAGTTATTGAACTATATTAGCTCTCTGTATAACTGAAGTATGCAAAATTGTATTTACTGACATATTAAGAGTGGTGTTTGGTAACATCACATTGATTGAAATAAACAAGGTGGCATCAGTATTATTCATTATAACACAATATTCAATACTGATATTTAGATTTGAGTCAGAAAGCATGATTTTAAGACCGATGGTCTCCCTATCATAAACCTTACCTTGTGTCTTTCAAAAATAAACTAGGAAAAGTTCTTGGTTAGCATGACCTCTTTTCTTCATAAGCACACACATCTTATCTTTCTTTAAGCCTTTGTACCATGTATTATTTCTACTAAAGATGTTAATAAGTGAGATTTCCAGTCTTCACTGTTTCTCTGGTAGTTTTATGTACCATGTATATATCTTTTATTTTTTTAAAACACTTATGGTCTCTTAACTAAAACTAAACTAAACATTATGTCATAGCTTGAGACAATGTGAAATTATGCTAGGAAAATTATTTGTGAACTTGATGTAATTAATTTTGAAAAAGAAACCAAGAAACATTATAATAGGCTATATATATGGCTTCATAAAATCATAGAACATCTGGTTTGGAAATGGTCTTAATGGTCAGTTAGTCCAACCATTCACCCAGGGCTTAAATACCTTCTAAAACATCTCCATCTATTAGTCTCTATCTCATCCCTGAACTACTCATTTCAGGAAGGAGGAATAGAAGACTTTTGGAAGCATTCCATTTAAAATGGGAAGTACTAATTTATATATCCATCTGCATATATACAATATCACTACACACATTTACTGCTCCTTATTTTAAATGTGGTATGGTATAAATAACTGAGAAAAAAATCCTTCCCTAACTTTCTTACGCATATTCCTTTAAAAAATAATTTGACAGGTCTTGGAGCTTTCTCTTCTTTGACCTTCAAAATGGACTAAATAGTGTCAAAGACCCTAGTTTCTAGGACACATGCAAGGACCTTAAAAAAATACCTCAAATGAATCATCATTTTCATCTTTTAAATTTATTTTGACTGCTTGTGTTTGGTCCAAGCAAGTCAAGGCAAATAGGCACAGAGCTTCTTGACAAGATTATGTTCTAAATGAGAGGATATTTGCAAGAAAGACACACTGGAAAACTTACACAATTGTCAAAAAAACAGCTGTGTTTTATAAGAAAACCACAAAAACCAGATGATCAACATTAGCTGTTAAGATTTAACAGGACAATTCTAAGTTTCTGTGTCAAAGAAAGTTTCATGAATAAGTGATTGTAGGACTCTTTTGCCTCTAGGTATAAAAAGTGCTTGCAAATCATAAGGAATAAATGCTTTTTTTACCCTAAAATTTTACCTTGCAGCAATGCTTGAAATCACCCCATTACAGAATCATAGCTTTGGGGTTTAAAGGACTCTCAGTTTTCAGGACCCTCTGGCATCAAGCTCCTAACACACACCTATTATTGTGTAAAGCTTTAGTGAGGGGGTGACTGGTTTGGAATGAAACACTCAACAGGCTTTGGACAGATAGCAGGAATCTCAGATACTAGAAGATACAGAAAGGGGAAGAGAGGGATTAAAGATAAACTTCACACCTTGCTCAGTTTTCCCAGTGCTTATCCTTCCAATGTATGTTACCTTATTTATTATTACTTTTGGTTTATCTTTAAAGTCTTCTTGTAGACCTACCTAAGGCCAGGGCAAAGATAGTCAAATACTTTTGTTAAACCAAATGTATGTAACTAACTTTTTTTCAGGGATCATATCTCAGTACTTAAATCTTGGGGGATGTCTATATACAACTTACGGCCAATGATGAGTAGCTTTAAGGATAGGAGTTCTTTCTGAGACCGAGTCTCGCTCTGTTGCCCAAGCTGGAGTGTAGTGGTGCAATCTTGCCTCATTGCAACCTCCACCTCCCGGGTTCAAGCAATTCTCCTGTCTCAGCCTGGTACCTGCCACCACTCCTGGCTAACTTTTTTTGTGTTTTTAGTAGAGACAGAGTTCCACCATGTTGGTTAAGCTGGTCTCAAACTCCTGACCTCAGGTGATCCACCTGCCTCAGCCTCCCAAAGTGCTGGAATTACAGGTGTGAGCCCCCACACCCAGACAGGAGTTCTTTTTAAATTAGCATTATGCTGGGCACATATTAGGTGTTTTATAAAGGCATTTTACTGAGAATAGCTGAAGAGCCTTTGTAATGGTAAAAAATAGTTCCATAGTGAGTCGTTTATCCAGCTACTTTCCAGTTTGAAGAATTAAGCGGTAATCATTAAGACTGAATCAATTTCTATATATATATATATATATATATATATATATATATATATATTCACTTCTAAATTGGCAAAAGAATCTGAGATGAAGAAGAGACTTCAAAATGACTACATTAATAGAAACAAATGAGCTGTTTATTTTATATGCAGTTATGAATATCATAAATAAATTATTCTTCCAGAAGCTGAAAGACTTATGTCACTTAAGTGCTTGGGATGATCAAAAGCAAAGTGATTTCAATTACTAAAAATGGTGAGGTAGGGAGAAGAAACCAGAAAAAAGACACACTAAATGATGAAGTGCTGTACTGTCATACTGAAAATATGTAGGCCTTTCTAGGTTACAGCATTTTAAGTGAATTTAAACTTGTACATGCTAAGAAATAAGTAAAATGTCAAATACTTCTATATTGCATAGTTAACAATAATTTATTGTATATTTCAAAACAGCTAGAAAATAAAATGTGAAACGTTCCCAACACAAAGAAACGGTAAATGTTTGAGGTGATGGGTATTGTAAATACTCTTATTTAATCATTACACATTGTATGCATGTACTAAAATATCACATGTACCCCCTAAGCATGTACAATTGTTATGTAGAAATACAAACAAAATTATCCACTTAAATGAGTTGCTTTTTGCCTTATTATTGTCTTATCTTGGGGTTTCCCAAAAATCAGCATCTGAGACAAAGACTGCCTTGCCTCTGAAGGTTAAGTTTTGCTTTTGGCCACTACAATTCCTGAATTTCCCTCTTTTCTCCATTATGTTAGGAGGTCCAGTTGCATGGCAGTGCGTCTTTCTATCTACCCACGCTTCAGGGGACATTTCATTGCTCATTGCCAGGACATTTCTTATTGCCTGAGTGAAGGAACTGTCCTATGATCCCTCTGGGGAATATGGTCAGGTGGTGGGTTCACCATTATCACAAAATAAATCTATTCTAGCATTCTATTTCCTTAAGCCTTCTGCACTATTCAGGTACTGTATTCCTGCTTTACCGCCTTGTTTACTACAGGTAATTGTGGCACCAAAACTTCAAAAAGCTGGCTGGGTGCGGTGGCTTATGCGTGTAATCCCAGCATTTTGGGAGGTTGAGGCAGGCAGATCACCTGAGGCCAGGAGTTTGAGACCAGCATGGGCAACACGGTGAAATGCCGTCTCTACCAAAAATACAAAAACTTAGTCAGGGATGATGGTGTATATCTGTAGTCCCAGCTACTTGGGAGGGTGAGGAAGGAGGATCACTTGAGCTCAGGGGGCAGAGGCTGCAGTCAGCCAAGATCATGCCAGTGCACTCCAGCCTGGGTGACAGAGTGAGACCCCCATCTCAAAACAAAACAAACAAAACAAAACAAAAACACTTTAAAAAATGCCATCTCAGAGTATATTAGAGAAAAATTCAGATGTCCTTTCCAATATTTTGAAACCCAAATCACAGGTGGCTGAATAAACAAAAATAAAAATATAATAATGTTGTACTTGTATTATATTTATATTAACATAAATATAAGTATATAAATATATATTTGTGAATGAATACTATAAAGGTCATTCTTTCTTCTAGAGTAGCCAAATATTATGCCTGGATAAAACATGATAATTACATTGTTCCCAAATTTGTATTCCATTGTTTTGGTGGCATGTAAAATTTGTTTTACTGAATATTGCTTTGGCATTACTGCTACAATTCACATTTTTGAGGAAAAAATACAGAAACTTGCCCTAGAAATTATTGTCAGAATGATGTTGAGGACAATGTGTTTCCTATCCTGTAACAAGCTGTTCATTAGGACTCTCAAGAGAAATATCTCTTAATGCTCATATTAGGAAAAGATGTTTTTTTGTGAACCAAAACTTTAAAACATATTACAAAAACAGTCAATCTTGCAAATAATACAGTTCTTTTTGCTTTGGCTACTGGGAAACTCGGAGCCAAATCTACATTCTACTTCTAGTGATTTAATGAGATTTTACAGTAGGCATTTCTTAAGCTAATTGTATCTTCTGGTCTTATTTTGTTAGTCCACTCTTATGTCCTTTTCCATGGATCTGCTTAACAATTTACATTTTATTTATTATTTACTGCACAAGCAACTTCAACACCTTATTTATACTTGCATGGGCATAAATTAATCCAGTTAAAAACAATTTATGTAGAGAGCTATTGAATGTATTACCTTACATTTTAAATTAAATGAGAGATGAGCTTATTGAAAGTAAGTGATACAGCAGGAGTGGAATGGTAAACTTGAAGAGCAGTTTTACATTGATGAAGAGTAAGCGGCTCTCAAGTCATTAATCAATAAAGTGTAAATTTATTATTTTAAGAATTACAGCACTGATAAAATCAGTAAAATGGCATTAGTCTGGTATTTTGTTACATTGTTTCAAGTCACAATAAAGTTTCAAAGAAAGGAAATACTGATTTTACTCTACATGTCTCATTTACTGCCTAATAATTTAGGTCAGGGAATTTATCTTTACTTTTAAAAAGTGTATCCATTAAGAATACGAATACTGAGGCTATAGCATGAGTTTCTTTAATTTGCCTGTTGAAATAATTCTGTGTAAAACTGTCAAATGAATAATCCTGGCACATAACAGAATTAACCTTATATTACAACAAACTAGACTCATTTTAAAAACCAATGAATTCCATATTACAGCAAAATATAATGAGCTAAACTAAAAATATAAAATATTATTAGAAGAACTTTTCTAGGAATGATAAGATTTATTGAAACACTGTCCCACAGCCAGTTAGAATATGTTTATGTTTAAGAAACAATGGAAATAACTACTGAAAAGAATGAGGCAAAGAAATATAAACAAGGATCATAAAGCAGAATAAAACAGAAAACAATGTGTAATCCTTATCTGAATATTAGAGTGCTCTGAACTTTTAAAATCCTGAATCATCTTACAGGATGATTCAACAATATTCCAATCTTGGAATGAGGCATTTGACAAAATCTTAGTGTTTATCCCAAGCTAGGGGTCAACTCCCAGGAGAAATTATGAACTCAGTACAGCAATTAATCATCGTGATGAGTAAAAAATTACAGTAACATCTCTGTGACCAACTCACGGGAGTGTGGAGAAAGTCCCTTTGGTAGCTGCCTGCCCAGCTAATGGTACTAATTAATGGAGAGACCAAATCTGAACCTACCTTACAGCCTCGTAGTGAAAGCTGCTTTGTAGCTATTCATATAAATGTAGACTGGTCCAGGTCAAAATACAGTAAAAGTGTGGGCATATTTTGTTTTTATATCTTTAGAAGGAATAATAAAAGGAACTTATTAGTGAGTCACATATGAGGGTCCATAATCCATGACTGCAGTAAATTTGGTCTTTTCCTATATCAATGTGATTAACTGAAAAGTCAGAACCATCTGTAGCAGTTTTGAGAACAGCAAGAAATTTGTAAAAAGTAATAACTAATACATTTTCAATTAAAAGTAATAAGTAATACCTTTTCAAATATATCTTTTATCAGCATTTGACTGGTAGCCATTTCAGTGGCTATTTCATGCAAGTATTTATCAGCCATCCTGGAAGAGGTGGGTTGCAATGGGGGAAGAACTCTAATAACCAAAGAATCATTTATTAAATGGTTCCATTCTTAATCAGTTTAGGTTGCTTATAGTAATCACATCAATTATTTATGGAGCCTTTACCATGTGCTAAGACATGTTTTCATGTGACATTTGTTCCTTGGTTATCACAACCCTGTGAAGTGGGTGCTACCATCCTTCCCATTTTCCAGTTGAGGAAACAATGCTTTAGAGTGGTTAAGTATAAGTCTAGTATATAGAGACAGTCAGAAAGTAGGATTAAAGCATGGGTTTATCCCCATGGCCCACTTAACCACTGATATAGTTACTTATACAGATGCTGCCTCTGAAGCCATGCTTCAGTCAGTTCTCCAGGAAGTTCTGTTCTTGTTCCTTGATAATTCTTGGTAATATACTAGCTGTTCTATTCCAGAATAGAAGCGTCTGTACTATTCCAAAGAAATAAGACATGATTTACAATTTCATACATACTGAGGCATACTCTTACCTAGTTTCCAAGGTAACATCTCCTATACCTTTTTTTCTCCTCCCTTATTCCTTGTCAAACTTAAAAACTCAATTTTAGATCAGAAAAGGACACTAGAGGCTATCTTGTCTGGTCTTCTGGTTATTTTAAAATGGTAAAACCAAGGTCAAAAGAGGTTAAGTGAATGAGTTAGTTGGGAGGGCCCTCCCAATGTCTGGAGTCCCCATCTAGTAGTGCTTTGTCCCACTTTGTTACAGTAGATTTAATCTCTGCCCTGTTTTTCAAGCACCTGATACAGGAAAGGTATGATGAAAATGATATTTTTTTAGTCTAGTAAAGGGAACTTTACCACTGACATTTGGACTGCTCTCATGGCGTAACAGAAACACTGACATAGGATTTACTAAGCTTCTCTATTGCAACCACAGGCTGTGACAGTGGACACAAACTACTGAAAACTAATCTCAATTCTCTATTTGAATTAAAAGGAAGAAAGCAAACACATGAACATGTCAGAATGGGGATTTAACCTGGAGAAGAAATAAAAAGCCAGATAAAAATAGAAAAGCAAGAAAGAACTTAGGAAATATACAGGAAAATATCAGCAGTATAAATCAGATTAACATTGGGCCCCCTGGTCATTTTTAGGCTTAACATTTCTGATCTGTCAGACAGTTTTCATATGATCATTTCCTTCTACTTCCCTGCAGCCCTTCTTTCTGACATCACTTGGGAAAATAATCCATAAACTAATTACTAATTGATATAAGATTAACTAAAAAGAGCAGTCACACAGGCATATGTACATCCACACAAAAACTTGTACCTATACATTATATATATAAGTTATGTAAATAATCACACTGTACCCCATAAATATGTACAATTATGTCATAAAGAATTTTTAAAGCCCAAAACCCCCAAATTTTTAGACACTTTAGATGCCTACTATTCAAATACATAATCTTTCTTGCAGTGTTTCACAGGGCAGTGCTGGTATTTTGGGTGAAACAGTTGTTCCTTGAATAGGCTTTCCACACACAATATGATCAGTATCCCGTCTGCCACCAAATCCTAATAGTTGCACTTAGTATTGACAACCAAAAAACACCCTTAGGGATTTCCAAATCCCCCCAGGGTGGGGCAGTACTTTCCTAAGTGAGAAATACTAGGACTGAGAACAACACTCTAGGTCCAAATGAGAGGAATTATTAATATAGATTGATATATTTTATTCAAGACATATTTATTGAGTGTTTGCCATGCATAAGGCCCTATGGTAACTGCTGCTAGGTGCTGGGCAGTACACTGTTAAGTCCAAATGAATGAGGATTTTGTTGTAATGGATCATGCAAGATGATGTGAGAGACAGCTATTGATTAAATCTTCACACACACACAGACATGCATATAAATTATAAATAAAGTTCTAGTAATAGCAACAAAGAGACACATAGTGTTATTAGAGTCCACAGAGGATAAATTAGAGAAGATTCCCTGAAAAAGTGATGCTCGAGCTGAGATCTGAAGCACAAGAAGGGGTTTACTTGGTAATGACAAAGGGCAAAAACATTGTTGGTAGAGGAAGCAGCATGTTCAGAGCTGCACCGATGAGACAGAGCATGGTATGTAAGAGAGATGAACATGAGGCCAATGTGACTACACCTGAGAGGGAGCTACCTGTGAGTTGAGGCCGTAGACATAAGGAAAAGCCAGTTCACATGTGGCTTTGGAGCCTAGGTCAATAAGTAGAATACCTAGGCATAAGTAACCAAGTGAAAGTTGGTAGAAAGCAGAAGGAAGTAGATTACATAAAACATTGATTAATCAATGGGTGTTGTCTCATGAAGCTTTTAATCAAATCAACTCTCATCTGGATGGAGACCAAGTTTGCACAGATAAAGAATATCTTCAGTGTGTTGTAATTGTGTAGAATGTATTCACTCAACAAATTTAGTACCATGCAAGGTTCTATGAAAGTTGTAACATGTAAGACTAGATATCTGTTGGGGAACGTTGAGGGGAATCTGGTGACAACCCGGAAAGGTCAAGTGTTTCAGGGGAATGAACAATGAAGTTGAAGTTTCAGGAATGGAGTCTTGCTCCCAGGCTTTCTTGCCTTAAGGGAACTCCACCAGTCCCTGATTAGAGAATTCATCAAACAAGGATAAAAATATCCCAAGTTTCTGAGCAGGATTAACTGAAATATCCCAAGGAAGAACATCTAACCCAATATGTGGCACATCCCAAGTGCACAATTCATGCTTTTAACAAAACAAAGCTTCTTCAGCTGTAAAATAAAGCCTATAATAACTTCTCTGACACTCCAAGGATGCTGTCATCAGGCCAAATGGGAAAAGTTGGTAAAGAATCAAAGAATCACAGAGTATTATTATCATCAATGAATAAATGTGGCATGAATGGCACTCTGAACTTATCAGCCCTTTGTCTTTTCTGTTGTAGAGGTGAACTGCTCCATGGAATACACTTTTCCTCTTCACTCTCAGAAAAGACATGGGTGTGGGCAAGAAGAAATGATGGTATGCAGCTTTTGATATGATGAAATAAACATTACTGTGATAAGATAGCTTAAGTGCTATAAATCAGCATGCACACAAATTTTCTTTGGATGCCTTGCAGAAAACAATGTATTGTTTCCAAACAAGCCTGTGGACCAACTTTTTGTCAAATGTTAGCTTATCATGGTTCTTTTTCAGGTAAATCCAGCTTACAACAATTTGTTTGCAGAATGTACCAATGCTGGGGATGCTCCACCTCATAGCCCCTCAGCCCACCTTTAAATAAACATGTAGGTGTAGTGAACACTTCCCTGTACACTGATCACTTTCCACTGCAAGTTCCTGTTTTCACTGCTTCTCCATGCAAGTGCTGTTTCTGAAACTGTGGAAGCTTGCTCAGCCTGCTTTTTGGGAAGCCTAGAAGCCAATGAAACTTAACCGCCCTAGGGATTACGCACAAACAATAATGGCTGAGTTGGCAGATAAATATTTCATCTTACTTTGTTCTTTGATAGAATTATTCTGAAGCATGTTCTACATGGTTCCTCAGAGGGTCCTCAATAGGACTGAGGCCTATGTGTCCACTGTGATAACCTGCTTATTAAAATACTTTTAGGGATTTTTCCCTTCTCTGTCTCACTTCCCCTC
>NW_016108145.1:64633-80702 GCF_001604975.1 Cebus imitator
TAACTACCTGAACCCACTTCTTGTCTCTTGATATACTTTTGGGAGAACCGAAGTTTAGACACAGAACTCCTGGAATTGTTGAGTTCATAGAGTAAAATTTCCATTTATAATGTCATAATGATGACTGCTCTTTAAAAAAAATGGCATTGTACTCTGTAGAAAGAAGAGAAATCTATTTTTTAAATGTCTCTTAAGGAGAAAAGTCCAAAATCAAGGATACATTTCATAGAAGGGAGAGCATGATCTGTTTAGAATATCAACATTTAAATTTTAAAATGCATTTGAACATTAGGCCACACTAATGCCCACTAGCTTTTAAGGGTCATTTACTTTAAAAGCAACGAGTTGAAAGATTAAGTAATTTAATTTGATAGATGGCTTTGTGCCCGAATATGCTTTAACACCTTTTGATCCTAATTGCCTATATTGAAGGTGTTAAGTCTGACTTGCTAAATAAAGCCTAGAAGGAGTTAACATTTCATGTGCACGACCTACAAATGCCCCCTATCCAAGCCTTTTGGGGTGCTTCCAATAGATGCTAAATTATACAACCCAAGTGATTAGCTATTTTCAATACTGGATTAATAAGGATGCTAGACCATAAGCTTAATGAGGAAAAGAGCTGTACTTTTCTTATTTACCTCTCCACCTTAAGCTCCTAATATGGTGCCTTGTACTAAGTGTTCAACAAAATTTTCTTGAATAAATGAACACATGGCAACCTCCATTTAAATACCTTTTATTATTCTCATATGAGTTACGATGGGAGAAGATTTGGCATCTAAATGGTTGCCAATCTAAGGAGAAAATACTATCATACATTTATCCTTTATCTTCAGTGTGAAGTTATAGTCAGAAAGCTACTCCACTCTTTTCTGGTCCATTTACATATTCATATCTGGGATGTGAGAAGCAAGAGAAAGTTGAAAGACTGCAAGAAATGAGTGATACCTAAAAGAAACACTTCACCCATGTAAATACTTGCTTAAACTCACTATAGTCTGTTCTTTCAGAAGAATTGGTGTGGAGGAATCATGGGACTTCAGGTCAGAATAAATTTTGCAGGATATTCTTTATGCTATATAAGGGGAAAAGGGGAGTTTAGAGAGTATTGACTTCATACTTGTGGCAAGTAAGCAACAGCTAATCAATCACTATAGATCATCATCTTTTCTTGAGGTAAACATGTATTATATTATTGGTTTACAAGTGGTGTCCCTTGGATAATTTTAGATTTGAGATCAGTCTCCATGTGGTAATGACTTAGCAATGTGCGAAGTAATAAAAACAGAGCAATGTGGACATGTTTTGCATAATAATTGAATTTCTGCAGGACTCATTATTCTCCCAGATTGTAAATCAGTCCTGACTTGGTCTTGTTAATTTTTGTTATCTACCCTCCATCCAAATCTTATTCCATTAGACTCAGAAAATTCGAAATGTTGTCTGCTAATATCTAGCTAATCATTCTTCTGTGCTATATAAGATGGTTAGAATTTGTATTTTTGCTGTGATGCTTGCTATACCAAGTTCACAGAAACATAAAGTGTTATCATCAACATTGAATAGTATGAACTTCAGAGTTTGTGAGAAAAACCACTTAAGTGTGTGAGATAAAGAAAAGGAGAAACAAGGGCTTTGATTTGTCTATATATAGTGAAGAAAAACTTCTCCATAAATGGAATATCCATTAATTTTGGAATTTTACCTGAGAAATTACAAAACTTCCGCAATTTTAAAGTTTCAATTCCTCACTCTTTCTATCCAGTTCAACTCAAAAAGCTATGCTTTAATTAGAGCTCAGGACATCCTGGGAATATCCAGATTGTCTCTCTGATTCTCTGCCACTACTCTGTAAATAAGAACTGCCAAAGATTTCTTACATCGTTAGCACTCACCGGCCCACTCTTACTTGCTCTTCTGGCTCTTTACAAATGTATGCTTTGCCTGCAATTGGAAAGCACTTTCTCTTAATTTTGTCTGCATCCAATGCAAGTGTTTCCCTGGCAGATGTAGTTTGTCCAGGCCTATTTTTAAGAGCTCCCCCTGCTGGCAAGTCTGTTTAAACAGTCTGTTGGCCTCTCTAAGCCCTGGCTACTAAAGCCACTTGACCTGTCATCTTAGAAGAGCTGTCTGTGATTTCATAAGGCCCCAGTCAGGCATTCACATTTAAAGAAGGACTGAAGAGGCATTTAGCCTTTAACTATTAGCTTGCCATAACAGGTTGCATTACCAACAGCTGCTCCAACACTCAGAATGATAAGATGCAAACTGGGTTCATTTCAGGGGATGCTGAGGGCCTGCTGAACATGGCAACTTTGCCTTATAGGAGATAAAAAGCTTCTTCAGTATCTGTACTTAACAAGGTCGAACATCTTGCTTTTGTCTGCTTTATCTCGCATACTTTTCTTAGTTAATAACCAAATGTGATGTTAGTAGGTATCAACATTGGCACCATTTCGGTTTATCTGAAGTGGTTTTAGAAAGGATCACAGAAAAAAGAACAAATTCTAAAGGTTGTGTACTAAAACACAGTAGGCATGCTTTGCATGATAATTACATTTCTATAGGACTCAGTATCCTCCCTCTATGTAGGAAATCACTCCTGAGTCAGTCTAAGAATACTGACATATTTTTAGAAGAAAGAGGCCAGGTACAAAGGCTCATGCTTGTAATTCCAACACTTTGGGAGGCCGAGGTGGGCGGATCACAAGGTCAGGAGTTCGAGACCAGCCTGGCCAAAATAGTGAAACCCTGTCTCTACTAAAAATACAAAGAGTGTGCTGGCGGGTGCATGTAATCCCAGCTACTCGGAGACTGTGGCAGGAGAATCACTTGAACCCAGGAGGCAGATGTTGCAGTAAGCTCAGATCGCATCATTGCACTCCAGCCCCCGGGTGACAATGCGAGACTTCATATCAAAAAAAAGAAAGAAAAAACATTTAAAAATTTGAGGTTTTGAAAGGGGGCAAAATGTTGCTAATAATTAGTAATATGGTTTTTCCAGAGTATTACTAAACATTGCAAATTTGAATGGTTTGACTTTGTTTCATAATTCCTTGCTGAATAAACAAGTTTATGCATATTTATATAAGAAGTCATTCTCCTTATTCATAGATTCATAAAAGGAAGTATACTCTTAACTGTAATAATTATTTGAAGACCACAGGGCTGGAAATCAGCAGACCTGTGTTTCTGTTCTGGCCGAAACTATTTTTTTGGCTTTTTTTTTTTTAAAGCCACTTAGTGTGTCTCATTATCCATATATAAGAGGCAAGATAGTAAATCCTAAGGTCTTTTGCAACTCTATAGTTTGGTGATTCTATAATTACTATAGAATTTAAAAAAAGTAATTGGTAAAAGCACTGCTTGGACTCTATCTTCAGCTAGATTCCCTGAAAAGAGAACCTGAGATAAGGATTTTTTTGTAAGTAATTTCCTGAGGGAGTGTTTTCAGGAGAAACCTGTAAGGGAGTGGGTTTAGAAAGATAGGGCAGGGGAAAGAGCTAAGCACAGATAAGATTTTAGAAGACTAGACTCAGCCTGATCCTACAGGGATGGCAACTTCGAACATGGCAACTTTGCCTTATAGGAGATAAAAAGTTCTCCTTCAGTATCTGTACTTAACAAGGTCGAAAAACTGTACCACTGAGTTTTTCCCAATTTAAAGAAAGCAAGGTGGGCTTTTTTATCTCAATATTGATAAGACTTTTGCCAAGGACGACATGGGGAAATGGAGGCAGAGCTTCCCAGGCATTCATGAATGGAGCAATCCTCTGGAGAAGTGGATGTGAACTGTTAGCAGCCAACACCACAGAAGCTAGTGGGTAGTTGGCCTGGCCTGGCCAAGGGAGTCTGAATGAGACACCCACGGCATCTGTTAAATACTATTTCTTCTTCTCTCAATCTAATTTAAATATCAAATAGTATTACCAGGTTACAAAACATTCATATTATTTATCTGACTGGACCTTATAATTTTTCACATAATAGGCATTTGATAGATGCAAGTTAAAAGAACTGGTTATTGTGTTTTACAAAAAAGGAAAAGATTCTATATAGTTGTAAATTACTTTTTTTACTATTTAATTTAGATAATATATTATATGAAATGGTTATTCAATGAGAAAGCAGAAAATGGATCTCAACAATTAAGGCTTTCTGGGGAAAAAAAAAAAGTTGTTTATCCTTTAGTGGAGAATTAAGATTTAACATTAAGAATGGCCTTTCCTCTACAGGGAGGGGAACATCACACACCAGGGCTTGTGGAGAGGTGGGGGTCTAGAGGAGGGATAGCATTAGGAGAAATACCTAATGTAGATGATGGAGTGATGGATGCAGCAAACCACCATGGCACGTGTATATCTGTGTAACAAACCTGCATGTTCTGCACATGGACCCCAGAACTTCAAGTACAATTTTAAAAAGAATGGCCTGTTCTCACAAGTAAAATTGAAGTTAAAGTAACCTTGATTTTTTTTATTTCTATCAAGTGTTCTTGTTCCAGGAATTCATATTATACTTAGACTTGATGATTACTGGATAAAGAACATTCATTAGAACTTTAACAAAAGAACAGAGCATAATTAAGGCTGATAATCATTTGTTTTTGTTTTAAAAATAAAAGTCTGCCCACAGTGGTAGATTTCTACCTATAAAATGTTCCCCTGAAACAGACTACTTCTTGAAGTATGATTTAGGGGTTTAATTCTTGTATTAGTCTGTTTCGCATTGCTATAAAGGAATACCCGAGGCTGGGTAATTTATAAAGAAAAGAGATTTACTTGGCTCACAGTTCTGTGGGCCGTACAAAAAGCATAGTGCCAGCATCTGCTGCTGGTCAGGACCTCAGGAAGATTTTACTCTTGGTGAAAAGTGGAGAGGGAGCAGGAGTGGCACATGGTGGGGGGGGGGCAAGAAAGGAGAGAGAGGTACCAGATTCTTTTTAATAACCAGCATTCCTGTGAACTAATAGAATGAGAAGTCACTCATTACTGTGTCAAGTCATTCATGAGGGATCTGTCCCCATGACCCAAACACCTCCCACCAGGCCCCACTTCCAACCCTGGGGATAACATTTCAGTATGAGATTTGAAGGGGACAAATATTAAACTATATCAGTTCTTTAACATCAACTTGTTTAAAACATCATGAATGCCATTTTCAGCTGTGAATGGTAGCATAAGCCTTATAATGAAGTAAGACGGTAGAACATTTTTTTAGAAGGAAATGTAGCAAAGATCCTAAAGGAACTCTGTACAAGAACACAAGCACAGGGAAAATGGATGTAGTAAAGACAAGTGTTGATTTCGCCGTGTTGTCTTGGAGAGTCTTAAAGGATTTTTCAGTAAAGGTCTTCAATCTGTTTCAAGTCATAGACCCTTTGAGAATTCAATGAAAGTTATCAAATTCTTCCTTTTCGGGAGGAAAGTCGCCAAATGCCTTATTATTTACCTCCTCAAAAGAGAAAATGAAAATGGACACAAAATTTTGCTATCAGTTTAGGGTAATTATAGAACATTGAATCTCTCCACGAATCACTACTGTGCAGAGAAATGTTAGTCTGTTTGAGACTATGAAAAAGAAATGACAGGGATATGCCAAAAGGAAGTTCTGTTCTCAATACTATATATTTTTTCTTTCACTTAGAGAAAGTATATCTCAGGTATGATTATGTTAATGAAGCTTAAATGAATAATAAATACACTTCAGCATATCTAACACTATATTCACTAAGGTTTTTTTGTAAGGGAAAGAAAAGATAATTATAGTTGGAGTTTGATTAGGAGGACCAAAGAGGTATTTCATGAGTGAGTAGGCTAAGATTACATTTGTAAACCAGCAAGAACAGCCCATTAGGAGATTTTCAAGGTAAAATTATGCTTTCATTCATTCATTCATTTATTCATTTTGAGATGGAGTCTCGCTCTGTCATCCAGGATGGAGTGCAGGGGCATGATCTTGGCTCACTACAACTTCTGACTCCCGGGTTCAAGGGATTCTCATGCCTCAGCCTCCTGAGTAGCTGGGACTACAAGCATGTGCCGTCACACCCAGTGAATTTTTGTATTTTTAGTAGGGACTGAGTTTCGCCATGTTGGCCAGTGTGGTCACGAACTCCTGACTTCAGGTGCATAGGCCTCCCAAAGTGCTGGGATTACAGGCACGAGCCACCTTCCCAGTTGAGTCACCATGCACAGCTAAAAGCCTTTCCTTTTAAATTATCAAATCACACTTTGTTTAATGACTTACTTTCTTGACATCATTACAGCCTCCCTGTTAACTCCGGAAGCTGTCTGCCAAAGAAGCCCTTTGCAAAGCAAATACTTCTTTAGCTCTCCCACTTTTGAAAAACGTAAGAAAGACTAGTCTGATTTACACTGATACTGACCTTTACGTATTCCAGCTCTATTTTTAACCACTAGCTTTTTGGGACCTCCAAGGTCTAGCCCTTGCCTCTTCCTAGGACCTGTCTGTTGTCTTGGTCTTTCTCCCTAGAACCCGGCTTTCTTCCATATCTTTATAACCAGCTACTTCGCTTTGGGTTATTTGGAGACCTCAGATCTCCAGCAAGGTCTTTATGCAGGATTCTGGAAACAGCTCCAATTCAAAATTTAAAGATCATAATGTACTCTTAAGGCACAGTGTTCATATTTGAAGCAAATCTAGTCACTTCGGATTTTCATTTCTATTTGAATTGCATGTAAGAGAAGCACTTAATCATTGCAGGATTCACTTATATGCTCTGCGGTGCTCAAGCACTCCATGTACAGATTAGAAGCCAAACCAATTCTTCTTTCCTTCCAAATTATTAAAACAGGTAATGCACTTTTATTAATGTTAGAATCAACTGAAATAATTCTGGAAAATTAATGCTCTAAATGAATGTAATTTCAGAGTTCGGTGAGTACATTATAGGCTTATTATTCTTACTATGCATGGGATGTTAAATTCCGCAGTTTTGATTTTCATAGAAGAGTAGGAATAATTTCTCTATGTTGTTAGCATGATAACCTGGTCACTTGGCACTCTTCCTGAAATGAAAAGGTAGTGTTGTACCTTGGAATGCCATAATCTTTTATGAGATATTCAGTTAAAAATATCAGAGGGCAATATAAAAGGATTTTGCTTATTAGATTTTCTAAGCCAAGCTAAGACATGTAGCATACATGCAGCCCCTTTTCTGTCTTTCTCTCTCTTACAAACACACACATACAAATATAAATAACATACTGAAGTATATATTACACCAAGCATTGTACAAAGTTTGAGGTATATCTATGGTAAAAAGAGAAAAGACAATATCTTTCCTCATGGAGATTGTTTTCTAGTGGATGAAACTAAGAACACATGCAGAAGGACTGTACTTCAGTAGGAGGCAGGATGCTCCTTGTGACATAAGAGAAAAGAAGATGAGATGCAGTAGGTTCATAATTTGGTAGTGGAAAAAAGATGGAATATCCACTTAATATTTATATTTTCTTTAAGAAAGCATGAAGTGAGGCCATAATCTTGTAGTAAAGAGGAAGGATCCAATTAAAGAGATTTAGAGGGAAGAGAAGGACTAAGTGAGTTATTTGGGCACTTGAACAATATAGAGTTACTGAGCTTGCTAAGGATCTATTTAGGTTTGAGCTAAGGAAATTAAGGTGAAAGTAACCTACCTGGTCTTATGACCCTCTCCAGCAAAGTGGCTGGGATGGAAAAGGTAAATGGTTGATTTAAGTAGGGTAGGGGGTTTTCAAGGGAAATACAATGAAGTGAGATAGAAGTCCTTTTTTATAAAGGACCAATGGGATTAGGTTAGTCAGGATGAAAGTGATAAAAAGGGAAATGGTAGATAAAGAACAATCAATCAATCAATAGAAACCACGATCTGGAGGTAACAATTGTTGTAGTTTAAGTTTTAAAGCAAGAAATCTAGATGGCAAGAAGGCTATGGTTAAGAAGTAGAATATTTATATTTGAACTTTTCATTTTAGAGTTAGTGCAGATTTTGAGGCCCTGGTTCAAGCTGGTGTGGAATAGGTCAGTGGTAATGAGGATGGGTCAAAGAATTCAGAGTGAGTTTTTAGCCACTTGGATGTTGAAATTGCCAATTTAATAACAGCGATTGGAGTGTGAATGAAGAATGGGAACTAGGTGATAAATTCTTCAGTGAATAGAGGGAATGACTAAGAAATTTAAAGGAGAAGCAATAAGAAAGTAGAAAAGGCCAGATGGTCTGCTTCTCAAAGAATAAAAAATTTTATGAGTTTTTTAAAAGAAATACAAAACAGTAGGAGCATCAAGGTCTGGGATTGCAAATGGAGAGAAAGAGGCAATATCTGTCCTGAAATATTAGAGAAAGACAACATAGCTTGTTTTAGAGGATTTTAGGATCCACATCCTCTGAAGGCAGCCAAGTTTCAGTAAAGCTAAATAGCTAATCAGCTTAAAGAGGTTGTTTTAGCTGTGCCAAATAGTTATGTGTGTGAGTGTGTGTGTGTGTGTGTGCACGTGTGCGCGTGCGCATGCATATGTGCATAAATACATGTGGGCTTTTATCATGGCTAAAGAATTTATCATGGCTAAAATCTTTCGGTTTTCAAAAATTTGGTAGATAACAATAGCATTTCCCAATGGATTCTTTTATTTCTTAAATACATTTGCATTTGCATAAATGTCAACCAATTGTCATCAGACATACTTGTAGAATGAAACTGTGCATTTTCATCCTTTAGGATCTTATACTAAATGGCAAAGCCAATCATGCCCTGGGTCCTACAAAACACTCTTAAATTCGTGCTTATCTATCTCCTAAGTGGAAGACTTTGCATCTTCAATGATACTGACCAGTGGTTTTTAAACTGAGCATCAAGGATCTTTAGGGATATTGGTGCACTGGGGACCATTCTGGAAGATTATTGAGGTGAACTGGAATGTCAAATAAGTTCCTGTCTGGACCGATCCCACTTGTATTTAACCAGAACAACCCTATATTTCTTTTTTATATTGAGTTTCTACATTGTGTTCTAAAAATGGTTTACTCTGTTTTAAAAAATAAGCTTGAAAATTTTAGACTGGAATGATGAATCTCAGAAGATGCTACTAATCTGTGTAGAGGGTGAGCTATAACCTTTATTTGTTTACTTGGAGCTGTCATACTTCACTACTTGTCAGTGTAACTTCTTCATTCATAAACCTGGTAATAATAAAGCTTGTCCAAGGTTGTTCAGAGGTCTAATGAGATAATACATGGAAAAGTGCTTTGTTTGACATATATTTAATGGCTTCTAATCATTGACTAATAAGTCAATGATCACTTACAGACCTGGACATACTGAGGGTCAGTTATGAACCACACCACTGGTCCATCCTTTGAATCTGTTGTTATTTGTAAAATACAAGATACAAATAATACCAAAATCAAATTTCTCCAAAAGCCATCTTTTCAATAATGTTTTAATGCTGTGTCTTTGGCTTTTGTCAAATATCTGCATATGAAAAAGTAAAATGAAGGACGCTGTGTACCTTTCTAAACCCATTACTGGAAACATGATCTATTATGTTGTTCAGTACTCCTTGTATAAAGATTCATATTATAGTTCTTTCAGTACCAGGAAAAAAGGTTTATCCCTTATGAAGAAAATGTAGGTTTCTGTTGATCTAATTATATATTCTATTGTGTTATGCTTTTTGCTTTAAATGCCTAAAAATACAAAACAAAATCTAATGCTCTGTCATGGTATCCAGGGTCCTCCTGATCTAAACCTCTCTCTTTCTTTATCTGAATGTCTCTCTCTCTCACGTTCTCACTCTCCCCATACACATAAGCATACACAATTACAATATCTATTTCTAGCAACCTTATAACAAGTCGCTCACTTACTTTCATCTTCCCCCATTAATCCCTTATTTTTAAAAAGTGAATTTACATATTAAATTAATTTGACCTATTACGTCATTTTAATACAAAGATAACTCTGACCCGTTTTATATATATATATATATATAATCAAGATATAGTCATTGAGCTATTTAATATAATTTTTCATCATTAACTTACTTGTTCAGAAGTATATTCACAGAGAATCAATGATGTATGTGTATATATGTATATATGTATGCATATATATGTGTGTATGTGTAAAACAGAGATGTGTAAGTCCTCAATGAATTCACAGTGTATTTTGTTATGATATGGAAACAATATATTACCATACTATAAACTCTCTAATGAGCATCAGCAAACTATGGCCTAAGGTGATTTTTCTATAAGGACAATTTTATTAGAAAACAGTCAATTCTATTGTTTACATATTGTTTATTACCACTTTGGCAATACAACAACAAAGTTGCATAGTTGTGATGCAGAAGTTATGACCCTCAAAGCCTAAGTTATTTACTGTCTGGCTCTTTATAGAATTTTGCTGGGCCCTGATCTATAGGCATTTGTTAGTATATATATACTTTCATACTTGGAGCAGTGGGATAATTATTAGTAACCTCATTAGATAATAAATGCCAGGTTTAGTCTTTATCTCATATGTGCAAGATTGATTAAGGTGTAATTCACTGAGCAGATAATGTGGTATTGGTAGTGGGGTGTGCTGTGTCTAGCTTTCTTAGGGCTGGATTGGAAAGGGCAGTGATCGAGAGGCTGATTGTAGTGGCTCTGTGTGAAGTACAAAAGATTGCCTTCAGATAGCTGGTATAAACAAATAGCAATAAGAGTAGTTACTATTTTTGAGCACTTACCATGTGTTAGATGTTGTCCCAAAGAATATCCAAACATGAATTAATTCAATCTTCAGAATAGTCACATGACACATCTAATATAATAGTATCTACATTTTGGAGATGAGGAAATGGAAGCTCAAGGAGATGCTGTACTTTGCCAATGGTCATATAGCTAGTTAGTGGTGGAAATAAGATTCAAATCAAATTATCTTATGATTTCAAAACTCAAGCTCTCACCTGAGTTATACAATGTGTCTGCTTTGGGGCCTTACTCAGATCCTCTGAATAGTGCCTATCACATTATTATAATTATCATACTCGTTTATTCTTTGTATTTGTGAGCATCTAGAGGCAGAGACTCCTTAATACTCATTTTGGCATATCTAGCACCTAGCATAGGGTCTCTCAATAAAATGGCTTATGGGCGAATAATTGAGGAAGTTTTACTGGAAGAACACTGGCTGGACCTGCCTGAAGGAGAGGTAAGAGTCACCTCCCTACCTCTATCTCCAGGCAAAGGAAGGAGAGGATTGGCTCAAGAAAGTTCAGAGGGAAAGCTTTCCACATCTTGGAATACTCAAAAATTTCTAAGATACAAAAATGTCTGCCTATAAATTGTGCAATTGGAAGCTATTTCCTGTATTAACATGTTATTTATTCTTATGTCTACAACTCTTCTGCTGATTAAATAGAATTCCAGAAGATGAAAATAAACTTGTCATAATAATGAATATTTTTTCAGCCTGATATCAGAATTATAAACTATTCCCAATTGTCCTTTTCCTTCATAGTAATTTTCATATGCAACCAGAATACAGTTGCCTGGTCAATGATATTCTCACATAACGAAAACATTCAGTTTAGAAACTTATTTCTAAATGTCACAATTCATAAGATTATATTTTTAATATGAATTTCAGTATTTTCTCAGGTACTGGCAAGAAATAAGAAACATTGTATATTTTTCAAAATAAATTCACAAATTTGTGTAAAAAGATTAAGGAATATATAAACCAATATGTCAAATCTTTTAAACTGACTCTACAACTGATATACATCTAGTTCAATAAAACCTTATTTTATATTAAAAGAAATTTAAATCATATTTGACCCACTCATTTCAGAGATGGCACACTTATTTGATACAGTTCCTAGGTACTGTAAATTGCTTCTAAAGTCATGGTTGCATAATAACTATCAGCATCTTTTCTCCAGGAGCTCATTGCAAATTAGTAATGAAAAGAAAATGAAAGCATAAAGAAAGAAATATTATGAAATAGGCAGACATTATGGAGTGAAAGGGTAAACCTTCTAGCCACATCTACAAAAATTAAAAATTTTTTCCCCAAATCTACCTCTTCTAAAAGAATAGGATATAAATATTCTAGGTTTTGCTAATGCTTGCTTATGCCTCCAAAAACAATTTTGAAATATATGTTATAATAAGGAATATTAAATAAAATGGTCATTAAATATTTGAAGTATACTTTTATAAAAAATAATATTCTTGGCTTTTTCTTAAGTGGTAAGGAAATCTCTCATAATAGAATATTCTGTATTGCAAGCAATTTTACATTGTCAAAGACTACTTTCAATATTCTCTAATAATAGACATTAAACTTATTATACTATAAAATGTAAGTACCACCAAGAAGAATTAAGGATATTTGCAAGCATTAAAAAATCCATTGTCTATAATTTGCATAGTTAATAAAGATACCTTAGAGCTTATTTTTGTTTTAAGCAACATGAAACATTTTGTACAATGTTCCATTAGCATATTCTTGCTAGAGTCACCACATCTAATCTCGAAAATGATTATTTTAATGTAACAAACCAATCCAGTACTCTCATCTTGCTGTGGTTGTGGATTTTTACAAGTAGCCTTAATAAAAAGAAATAACCTGAAGAATGACTCATCTAGGCACACAGTTGGTTAAAATACTGCAGAGGACACAGCATGTAACGGCTGGAACAAAGCAAAATTGGGGACATTGGCTTCTGATTATACTTGAACAAATGGCTGAAGCTAGATCCAGCTGCACAGATTTCATTAGGAAAAGCAAACACAAACATGGGGAATGACTTTTTTTCGTTCTTTTACATTTAATACATTTTAAATAAATTTGGACAAAGCAAAACAAATACATCATTGTTGGAATGAGAAACAGATTTTTTGTGGTGGCATGGAGCACTTGAGGCAGGTGGCTTCATGTGTGACTATAGGTTTTGAATCAAATGAAAAGTACTTAGTCACCTATTACTGAAAAATGATGCTGTAGGAACTGAGGGATAATGCGGACCACAGATTTATGTCCCTCAATAAAACTCTCAGATTCTTTATATCAATATATATCTTAATCTGGACTATCATTTCCATTCTCACTCCATTCCTCAACAAAAACAAAAGGAAAATCCACGTCATGCCTTGTGGTGATCTCCTCTTATTAATACGTATTAGTGGTACCAGCTAATGCCCCAGTTATATAATCTTGGACTTACATCATCTTGGACTTCTCCTTCCCCTTATATCCTCTGAATAATTAAAACCTATCACTTTTTCTTAAAATCATTTAGGCAGTAGAGATTAGTGTTTAAGTTAATGGGTTTTGGGGGCAAGCATGCATCATTTAAATCCAAGTTGAACCTCCTAGTAACAGAGTGTCCTTAGGCAGATTGCTAAACCTCAGTTTGCTCATCTATGGAGTTAACAATACTCAACGGCATAGAGTTGTTAAAAAGGTTAAATAAAATACTGCTTGCCTAATAGTGAGGGGCCTGAAGCAAAGAAAGCATTCACTGATGCATATACTGAAGATATACCTAATCCTTTTCTCCCAATCTGCCCCTAGGCTCTATACCATATACACACAGAGAGACACACACAGACACACACACACACACACAGACACACTTGGATAGCCTTCTGTATCACACATATTACTTTTTGTACAGGGTTGTGTAGTGACCTCTAAAACTCCACACCCATCTGAAATCTGTGAATCTGACTTTTATGGAAATAGAGTCTCTGCAGATGTAAATAGTCAAAATGGGGTTATACTAGATTAGGGTGGGCTTTAAATCCAATGACTGGAGTTCTTAAAAGAAGAAGGACTGGAGGTAGAGACACAGACACAGAGAGGAGAATGCCACATGAAGATGGAGGTAGAGACTGGAATGATGCTTCTGCAACCTAAAGGATGCTAAGAATTGCTGGCCACCATCAGAAGCTAGGAGAGGTAAATGGAACACATCTTTCCCTAGGGCCTTCAGAAAGAACACAGCCTTGTTGAAACACTGATGTTAGACTCCTAAACTTTAGAACTGTGAAAAAATCAATGTCTGTTGTTTTAAACAACCCAGTTTGTGGTCTTTTGTTATAGCAGCCTTAGGAAACTAATACACTCTTTATTCAGTTAATCAATGTAATTTAATTTCCCCTTCATTTTTGCCCCTGCCCCAATTTTCTTTATCTAATTAAAATGTAACATCCCAAAAAAAGAGAAGAGAGAAAGGAGTAGATGGGATACTGACAAAGGTGCTTCTCATCCTGGGAGTGTGTAGCAGTTACAGGAAAAACACTGAAGGATGCGGTAGTCAGAAAAGCTCTGGTAGTGGTGCATGCTGGGAAAACAGCCTCTCTAACACACTCTGCATTCCCAGCTTTCGCCACTGTGGCAAATGACGCAAAATAAAATACAGTTTAGCCTTGAACAGCAGGGGTTTCAACCGTGTCGATCCACTTATACTTAATTTTTTAAAAATAAGTATGTTGGAAAACTTTTTGGAGATTTGTGACAATTTGAAAAAAAACTTGCAGATGAACTATGTAGCATAGAGAGAGCAAAAAAAAAAAAATAAGGAAAAAGTCAGTATGTCATGAATGCATAAAATATGTAGATACTAGTCCATTTTATAATTTACTACCATAAAATATACTCCAATCTATTCTAATAAGTTAAAATTTATCAAAACTAACACACACACATTTACAGACTATACATGATACCATTTGCAGTTGAGAGAGATGTAAACAAATGTAAAGATCCAGTATCAAATCATAACTGCATATAATTAACTGTAGTACTTACTGTACTACTGTAATATTTCACAGCCACCTCCTGTTGCTATTGCGGTGATCTCAAGTATTGCTGGTATCTGCTTAAAATGTCCTGGGACACTAATCTCCCCATGAGCAGTTTGTCTCTCCAGTAAATTTTAGATAGCAGTAAAAAGTGATCTGTCCACTAGGCTCAGTGGCTCACGCCTTTAATCACAGCATTTAGGGAGGCCAAGGCAGGTGGATCATGAGATCAGGAGATTAAGACCATCCTGGCTAACACGGTGAAACCCGGTCTCTAAATAAAAATCCACAAAATTAGCCAGGCTTGGTGGCATGTGCCTGTAATCCCAGCTACTCAAGAGGCTGAAGCAGGAAAACCACTTGAACCCGGGAGACGAATATTGCAGTAAGCTGAGATCGCACCACTGGACTCTAGCCTGGGTGACAGAGCGAAGATTCCATATAAAACAAACAAACAAACAAAAAAAAAACCAGAAATGATCTCTCATGGTGGTTGCATATTTTTCATCATGTCTACTGCAATACCATAAACCTTGAATAACACCATGGGACCCATACAAAGTGCCACTAGTGATGCTGGAAGTGCTCCCAAGAAACCAAGAAAAGTCATGGCATTACAAGAAAAAGTTGAGTTGTTTGATATGTACTATATAGATTTAAGTCAGCAGCTGTGGTTGCTGCCATTTCAGACAGATAATTCAACAAGTAAACAGACAATGTAAATTTACAGTATCAATCAATCAATATACTACAGTATTGTAAATGTATTTTTTTCTGATTTTCTTAATAATATTTTCTTTTTTAAAATTATACTTTAAGTTCTGGGGTACATGTGCAGGTTTGTTACATAGTGATACATATGTCATGGTGGTTTGCTGCATCTATCACCCTGTCATCTACATTAGGTATTTCTCCTAATGTTATCCCTCCCCAATCTCCCCACCCCCTGCTATCCCTCCCCTATCCCCCCCCCATGCCCTGACAGGCCCCAGTGTGTGATGTTCCCCTCCCTGTGTCCCTGTGTTCTCATTGTCAACACCCACTTATGAGTGAGAACATGCCGTGTTTGGTTTTCTGTTCTTGTGTCAGTTTGTTGAGAATGATGGTTTCCAGATTCATCCATGTCCCTGCAAACGACATGAACTTATCCTTTTTATGGCTGCATAGTATTCCATGGTGTATATGTGCCACATTTTCTTTATCCAGTCTATCATTGATGGGCATTTGGGTTGGTTCCAAGTCTTTGCTATTGTAAACAGTGCC
>NW_016108145.1:80807-152435 GCF_001604975.1 Cebus imitator
TCAAGGGTCTAGAAATAGAAATACCATTTGACCCAGCAATCCCACTACTGGGCATATACCCAAAGAATAATATTTTTTCTCTCTAGCTTACTCTACTTTAAAAATATGTGTTGATCGACTGTTTTTGTGATCAGTAAGACTTCCAGTTAACAGTAGGCTATTAGTATTAAGTTTTTGGGAAGCCTAAAGTTATATATGGATTTTTGACTGCTCAGGGGTCAACACCCCTAATTCCTGTGTTGTTCAAGTATCAACTGTAATTCCATCTCATTCCATTGAAGTCAGACTAGGCTAGTCTATTTTAATCTAGACACCTGGAAGTAGACTGAGGTTTGTCTTAGACGTCTGTCTGAGGAGACCGACTAGCCAATGATGCAAGGTAACTGAATTCGCTATTGGGAAAATAAAGACTTGAAAAGATAAGTGCTCTTCAAAATCTGTCATGCTTTAGAACATAAAGAAAGTGATAATACTGTACCATACTCTGGTACACTGTGAGGCTATTTTTTCCAAGTAGCTGCACCATTTTACATTCTTTCCAGTCATGTATGATGGTTCCAATTTCTCCATATTCTAACCACCTCTTGCTAGAATATGACTTCGTAATTACAGCCATTCTACTGGGTGTGAAGTAGTATCCTTCATGGTTGTGATTTGTATTTTCCTAATGACTAATGATGTTGAGCATCCTTTCATGTGCCTACGGCCATTTATATATCCCCTTTAGATAAATGTCTATTTAATTATTTTCATTTTAAAATGAAATTATTTGTCTTTTTATTATTGAGTTACAAGAATTCTTTTTCTATTCTGGATAAAACCCTATTATTAGGTATATGATTTGCAAATACTTTCTTTCAACCTGTGGGTTGTCTTTTCACTTGTATGGTGGTATAATGTGCAACAAAAAAGTTTTAATTTTAATTTTGAGGTTGTGCAATTTATCTATTTTTTAGTATTTGTGGTTTTGGTGTCATATCTAGGAAATCACTGTATGAACCAAGAAAACATTTTTTGTTAGAGTTTTATAGTATTAGCTCTTATATTTAGGTCTATGATTCATTTTGTGTTCAGTTTTGCATATGGCATAAGGGTCCAAATTCATTGTTTTGCACATGGATATCAGCACCATTTGTTGAAAAGATTATTCTTTCTCCATTTTATTTTTTGATTGTGGTTAATATATTTGAAAGAATGTCCTATGTAAATTTAAAGATGAATATTAAAGAACAGGACTATAAGATTGGGAACAAAATTCCTGTTTATTAGGAACAAAAATTAAAATAGTATTCTAGCGAGTTTCAATTTTAGGCAACTTAATCAAATTTAACATAACACAAATGGAACATGAATTATTAGAATAAGAATTGAAACTGTCCCAACACTATGAAAAGGTAAAAGTAATAAATTAATTATTTAACCTTACAATTTCATAAAATTATTATTTTCACAAAGGATTAAGATGAAATATGAACAAATTGTAATTCACTGCAAAATAAAATGCTAATGAATTTTAGAAGTGCCTTGCATAGAGTTAAAGAGATTAAAGGTAATTTTTAATTTTTTTTACTGTGAAATAATACCTAATTACAAAACTTTCCTACAAGGAAACTTCAGGCCTAGGTAGCTTTGTTAGGAGAAGGGAATGACACTGAATTTTCCACTTTCATTGCTTTTCACATAATGACAGGTCTCAGGCACTGTGTTAAGCATCCAGAACTCAGATAAAAAGCTACCATTTGCTGGATTAATAAGCCACAGGTCAGAATTTAGGACAACCACAGCAACTGGAAGGTAAAAATTAAAATTTTGACAGAGAGAGCCATAGAGGGAAGATCCAAATTCTGCATATATAATCTCAGCACAAATTCTGACAGACTCCTGAACTATGTGTACTATGTATGTGCAAGACAGACTGCAAACAGCCTGGCTAAAGGTAAAAGAAGTGACAGAGATTTCAGTTATTGCCTATCACAAGAGACACAGTTTGGAATTTGAGTTCAACCAAGTTCACTGCCCACTTAAAGCAAAAATGTCAACACTCTTCAGGGGAACATGACAGAATTCACAGTCTATAAGTGGGATCACTAATAATGTTGAGATGCAATTCAAGATAACTAGAGATATTAAGATACAGCAGCTCTTAAAACTGTTCAATAAAGTAAGGGAAAATATTCTCAAGATAGACAAAAGAGAATTTCAACAAATAGATAACAGCCATTTTTAAAAAATAGAAATTCTAGAATGGAAACATAATAACAGCTAAAAATCACATGATAGAAGATGGCAGATGATATAAAAAGAGTCAGTAAATTCAGAGATATATCAATAGAAAATATCTAATATCACTAGTTGTAGAATAATGTAGCAAATTTATGTGAATGTGGAGTCTTAGATGGAGAATAGAAAGAATAGTACAGAAAAAATATTTAAAGAAGCTTCAAGAAATATCTGAACCTATTTCATCCTTTTCAAAATTGTTGTAGCTATTCCTTTGCCTTTTCATGTAACGTTTTGAATTATCTTGTTTATATACACAAGAATGTTGAACTTTTCATAGAAATTGAATTAAACCTGTATAACAATTTGGGAAGCACTGGCATCTTTACTATGCTGAATCTTCCAATCTATCAACATGGTATATCCTCTATTTATTTAGATCTTTTTTTGATTTCTTTTATCAGAGCTGTGTAATTTTCAGCATGTATGTCCTGTATATTTATTGTTAAATGTATACATAAGTATTTCATTTTTGAATAAATGTAGATGATATTTTGTTTTAAATTTAAGTTTCTACATGTTCATTGCTAGTCTATAGTAATACAACTGATTTTTGTTTATTGATCTTGTATTCTGTGATCTTGCTGAAGTGACTTTTTAACTATAATAGTTTTCATATACATTCCTTGGAGATTCCCTATATAGACAATCATCTCATCTGCAAACAGTGACAGTTTTACTTTTTTACCCAAACTTGATGCCTTTAAAATTTCCATTTCTTGTCTCATTTTGCTCTCTAGGATTTCTAGATTTCTAGAACTTTCTAGGAATTCTGGCCCTAGATAACAAAATGACACTGTGTTGAATGAAAGTGGTGAGAAAAGACATCCTTTCTTTGTTTCCAAGAGGAAAACATTCAGTATTTCACCATTAAGTGTGATGCTAGCTCCAGGTTTCTAGTAAAATTTTTTTATCAATTTGACAAAGTTCCTAGTTGGCTGAGTTTTTTATATTATAAATGGGTATTGGATTTTATCAAAGTATTGCTCTGTATTAATTAACATAATTATGTGATTTTCTTTAGCTTGTTAACATGTGGGTTACGTTGATTGATTTTTGAACATTGAACAAGCCTTGCATTATGAAATAATCCCCACTTTGTCATGGAGTATAATTTAAAATGTACTGCTGGATTGGATTTGCTAATATTTTGTTGAGGAATTTTGGATCTATGGTCATTAGGGATGCTGGCTTTGTTTTTTGTTTCTATTTTTTTATTCTCCTGTCTTGTTTTGGCATCAAGGTAATATCAGCTTTATAAAATAAGATGGAGATATTTCTCCTCTTATATTCTCTGGGAGAGATAGTGTTATATTGGTGTAAATTCTTCTCCAAATGTTTGGTAGAATTATCCAATAAAGTTTTCTGGACATAAAGACATCAAATGACATCATATCAAGTTAAAAACCTTCTGCACAGCAAAGGACACAATCTTTTTCAGAAGTTTTTAAACTATAAATTCATTTTCTTTAATAGTTATTGGACTATTCAAATTATGAGTGAGTTTTGTTTGGTGTCTCTCTTTTTTTATTATACTTTAAGTTCTGGGGTACATGTGCAGGTCATGCAGGATTGTTACATAGGTATACACGTGCCATGGTGGTTTGCTGCATCCATCCCCCTGTGACATACATTAGGTATTTCTCCTAATGTTATCCCTCCCTAATCTCCCCACCCCCTGCCATCCCTCCCCTAGCCCCCCACTCTCCAATAGGCCCCAGTACGTGATGGTCCCCTCCCTGTGTCCATGTGTTCTCATTGTTCAGCACGCACTTATGAGTGAGAACATGCAGTGTTTGGTTTTCTGTTCTTGTGTCAGTTTGCTGAGAATGATGGTTTCCAGATTTATCCATGTCCCTGCAAATGACATGAACTCATTTTTTCGATGCCTGCATAGTATTCCATGGTATATACGTGCCACGTTTTCTTTGTCCAGTCTATCATTGATGGGCATTTGGGTTGGTTCCAAGTCTTTGCTATTGTAAACAGTGCTACAGTGAACATATATGTACATGTGTCTTTATAATAAAACGATTTATAATCCTTCGGGTATATACCCAGTAATGGGATTGCTGGGTCAAATGGTATTTCTATTTCTAGATCCTTGAGGAATCACCACACTGTCTTCCATAATAGTTGAACTAATTTACACTCCCACCAACAGTGTAAAAGTGTTCCTATTTCTCCACATCCTCTCCAGCATCTGTTGTCTCCAGATTTTTAAATGATCACCATTCTAAGTGGCGTGAGATTGTTTGGTGTCTCTTTCAAGGATCAGAAATTTTACTATCTTTGATCTATTCATATTTATACATCTTTCCCTGTTAATTTGGGTAATTTATGCTTTTCTAGAAAATGGATCAGTACAATTCCATCGGCTCTGCTTCAGCTTTCTCCAAGTTTTCTTGTCTATGTGTGGTCATCAGTCTTGATGTAAATTATAAATGTATGTGTGTATACACATATGTATGTGTGTATATATGTGTGTGTATTTATATTACATCAATACACATTCAGTGTTTAGGATTTTGAATGAATGGAAAGAAAGGTAGATTTTTTGGCTTAGTTTGCTATTTTATCAAATACTCTTTCTGTTTGGTCTTAATCTGTTTTCTTAGTGTCACTAATATAGTTTGGCTGTGTCCCCACCCAAATCTCACCTTGAATTGTTATAATCCCCATGTGTCAAGGGCAGGGCCAGGTGGAGATAATTGAATCATGGGGATGGTTTTTCCCATACTGTCCTCTTCATAGTGAATAAGTGTCATGACATCAGATGGTTTTATAAATGGGAGTTCCCTGCACAAGCTCTCTTGCCTGACACCGTGTAAGACAAGATTTTGCTTCTCCTTTGCCTTCCACCATGATTGTGAGACCTCCCCAGCCATGTGGAACTGTGATGGTTTTATAAATGGGAGTTCCCTGCACAAGCTCTCTTGCCTGACACCGTGTAAGACAAGATTTTGCTTCTCCTTTGCCTTCCACCATGATTGTGAGACCTCCCCAGCCATGTGGAACTGTGAGCCCATTAAACCTCTTTCCTTATAAATTACTCACTCTCAGGTATGTCTTTATTAGCAGCATGAGAACAGACTAATACAGTCACCATCCTACCTCTTTCTGGTGAAATCTAAGTGCTAAGGCCAATCCTAAGCATTGCCTCTTTTCTGAAGACCTTTTCAATTCTTTTGGTAGTTGGAAGCTCCCTTATGGTTTTGCCATTATTATCATTGTATTTTTCACATTGTAATGCAATGATGGCTGTTCCACACAGATGTCCTCATCACATCCTTGTGGAACAGCCATCATTGCATTACCTTTGCATCATTGCATCAAAGCATCATTGCTTTGAATACCTTGATACTAGGGATCATGCAGTTTCCAGTTTGCAATTCCAAAGTATAGTTCTATTCAGTTATCAAGGAGTCTATCAATGTATTTATTATTCTGTGTATAAATAATGTGCCTCTTCAGTAAATTCCCTTGTAATATAACTATACAGATGGATGCATTTTAATACTAATTTAACTAATTTATTAAATTTTATTTTCAACTTAAGTTGAATAACCATAATCAGTAAAATAGTTTCCATCAAAACAAATGCCTTTATGAAATGTGGATTATTTGCTCATGTAGTGCAGCTGTTTTATAACCAGTGTAAAGACTTTAGTAAACTACTAAGGATATTTACGGAGTGCTAACTTTATGGCTGGGATTCAGTACTTACTTGCATTTAATTTTTCCATGAACCGTATGCTCTCAGTTATGATTAGAACTAGCTCAGTCACTGGGTGATTAGGCATTTGCTTAGTGAGTTCAGGGGTCTCTGAAATCCTGGGACTTGGATATATTCCAAACCCAAGAATTAGCCTGTATGTCTATTTTCTAATTCTATATTTGTTTATCCCTTATGTTTAGCTCTACACAGAGCATTTTATCTCATCATATTTGATGGTCATTATGTATAAAAATTAAAGCAAATTAAATATAAACTTTACTAACCTGAACTCTTTATCTGGATTTCTAGAAAGACTGGAGCATACTTTTTGTAAACAGATAATGTGGTAAAATATTCTTACAGGTGCTGATTTTAATGAGGCTAACAAAGTGAGGGAAATTAGAAAATTTTAGGTATATATATGAATAAAACATGTGTATAGTACTAGTAAGAGGCTTGAAGCAGATTAATATGTTAAGCAGGTTAAAAGATACTCTTTGTAATCTTTTCATGGCATTTATCTCCTTGGTAATATATTTTTATAGTCAGAGACAATATAAACATTATTCCAGGGAAGCCCTCATTTAAATTATCACAAAGTATAATTTTAAGGAGTTAAAAAGATAAATATTAAGTACATTACAGTATGTTTATGTCTACTAAAATTATAATTGTTTATCTCCACCTTCATCTATTTTAAAAATGGGTAAACTGTAGTAAACTAAGATAATGAAACTAATATCACACAAATGCTTAGAATAACAGAATCAATACTTCCAATGTATTTTAAATTAACAAGGCTCTAATAAAATAAAAACCTGCCTAGCCTAAAAACCTGATAGAATAGCTTCTCAGAGCACTCACATTAGCTTCCTGTTAAATTCTTTAATGCTGTTACTATTTACAGCAGCTGAAGCATAAAGCATCCCAATGAATGCAATAGCATTATTTAGCTCCCCAAACAGTCACTTTCAACGAGAAAACAAATCAGCCCAATTCAATAAAAATTAGTTTACAATGTTGGTGGGAGCGTAAATTAGTTCAACCATTGTGGAAGACAGTGTGGTGATTCCTCAAGGATCTAGAAATAGAAACACCATTTGACCCAGCAAGGCCATTACCAGGTATATAACCAAAGGATGATAAATTGTTGTATTATAAAGACATATGCACATGCATGTTCATTGCAGCACTGTTTACAATATCAAAGACTTGGAACCAACCCAAATGCCCATCAACGATAGACTGGATAAAGAAAATGTGGCACATATACACCATGGAATACTATGCAGCCATTAAAAACAACAAGCTCATGTCCTTTGAGGGACATGGATGAATCTGGAAACCATCATTCTCAGCAAACTGACACAAGAACAGAAAATCAAACACTGCATGTTCTCACTCACAGGAAGGTGTTGAACAATGAGAAAACATGGACACAGAGAGGGGAGCATCACACACCGGGGTCCTTTGGGGGGGGTAGGGAAGCAATAGTGGGTGGGAGGGTGGGGAGGGATAACATGGGGAAAAATGTCAGGTATAGGTGATGGGGGGGATGGAGGCAGCAAATCACATTGCCATGAATGTACCTATGCAACAATCTGGTATGATCTGCACATGGACCCCAGAATCTAAAGTACAATAAAAAAAATTAGTAGTTTTCTGTTTTGTAAATGTAATATGGAACATTTATTGGGTCTGTTCTAATTGACATTTGTGCTTATACTTCCCCGAGAGAAGCTCTTTTGTTAAATTATCACGAAAGGCTATCGGGCCTAGAGGTATGGTGGAATTAACAGATGCTTCAAAGACTAATTGGGTCTGAATGCTGCTGTTTAGTAATTTATTCACCGGGTGACCATGAACACATTAACTGGCCTCTATAAAACTTAGTTTATTTGCCTGTGAAATTGAGTTGAAAAAATATCTGACTTTGTTGGATTGTTGTGAGCAATGAGAAAACATCTGATTTGTGGTGACATTTCTCATCGAATGTGTAACCTCCATAAAGGTAGATTAGTGAAGGGGAGACAAAATTAAAACTGAATCAGGTATTGGCTACTCTATAGGACTCTTCCCTCCTTCAAATAGTTTCCTCTCATATATATATAAATAGAAGAACAGTATTCAGATAATAACATACTGCTTTGAATCTAAGATGCCAGTAATTGTAAAATATGTCCCAACTATAGAGAATTCAAAATGTGATAAGATGTGGGTCTTGGAATTGATAATTTTTTATAATGCTTAATATATATTGAGCATTTGCAATATGGCAGGTACTATTCTAAATGTTGCACATATATTAACTTATTTATTCTTTATTTTAAAAAAATCAAGTAACTACTATTCTTATCTCTATTTTGCAGATTAAGTAACTCCTACATGAGCACTCAGCTAGTACAACTTCTCCAGAGCACTGGAACTGTGGACATCTAATCCACCATAATCAAGCAATAGCCATTACCAGGAGAAGCATACCAGACCTTGTAGGATTCTTTTACATAGGAGTCAAGGGTGGGGGCAATTGAAGAAGGGGGAAATCGGGGAATGAGAATTAGTATCATTTGTGTGTTGTTCATCATGATCAAGTGCCTACTAAAAAGCCTACTTATTTGTTGATAATGTCTAGTGTTAGAGAGTGCTGAAATAAATGAACCCTTATAAGTGAGTTAAGGAGTCTTAAACCTGGGAACCATCATTCTTAGCAAACTAACATGAACAGAAAACCAAACACCACATGTTCTCACTCATAAGTGTGAGTTGAACAGTGAGAACACATGGACACAGGGAAGGGAACAACACACACTGGGGCCTGTCAGGGGGTAGGGGAGGGATAGCATTAGGAGAAATACATAGTGTAGATGATGCGTTGATGCATGCAGCAAACCACCATGGCATGTGTATACCTATGTAACAAATCTGCACATTCTGCACATGTAACCCAGAATTTAAAGTATAAAAAAAAATAACTTGCCAAAAAAAAAATTATCCCAGTGAAGCCAATCCAAACTTTTAAAAGTACCTAATTAAGGGGCAGTTGCCAAACCCCTAGTAATCACTAGTCTGTTTACTCTCTATAGTTTTGCCTTTTCCAGAATGTCATGTAAATGGAATCTTATGGTATATAGTCTTTTCATATTGGTTTATTTCACTTTGCAATATGCAGCTAATGCATGTCTTTCTTTGGCTTGATAACTCATTCCTTTTATTATGGAATATTATTCTGTTGTATAGAAGTATGATGATTTATTTATCCATTCATCTGTTGAAGGATATCTTGGTTGCTTTTACACATTATGTGTCCTATGTTATAGCCGCTTCAAACTATCTTCAGGTCTGTGAATTTTCTGTGTACTTTAATTCTTCTGTTCCACTGGCCATGTTGTTTTCTGTGTCTGGAACTTCCCGTATGTATCCTTTCACTCTACTGCCCACCTCAGCCACAGCCAGATTCTACTGAATGCCCTTCTCACATTCTTTTGTACTATTGCTTATCAAGCTTCAATGTGCAATTGGTTATCCACAGATCTTTTAAAAATGCAGAGTCTGTTTGATTGGTGTGTGGTGGAGCCTGAGATTTTTGCATTTCTAAAACGTGCCTGGGGATGTTGATGCTGTACAAAACACACTGTGCTATATTTGTTGCTTTTCTTGGTTATCTCCACCAGACAAGGCCCTTCTTGAAAGTGTGAACTGATATATACCTGCATTGATGACAATGGAGTCCATAGTTCCTCCACTTGACTTAGAAGGCCTTTAACAATCTTGTTCCATACTAAATTTTCAGACCTATTTCCCGCCACCCATTTCTTTCAGTCCAGCTGTTATTACTTGTCACACACGATTCTTAATGTATGTATCTTACATAAATGAAAATATAATTAATTTATAAGTTATAAATCTCTAACAGGGCAAGTTGATGGGATACACATCCTGGTCAGTCATCCATGCATATATAAAGCAAGGTCATAGTTCCCTATTTTGATGGACAAACCAGTTCTATTAAAAAATATGCATTGCATACTTTTAAGAGAAGCACCACATATAGTATCAGAATTTCCCTTTTCCTTCCTTATACTGAATGGGCTCACACAGTGAATGACACCACAGAACTGAGTTTTCTGACAGATTTCTACATAGCTCTCCAACTTTTGACAGTGTAATTCTCTAGTCATCCATGCCAACATATGTCCATAGAAGACACACAGCCCAAAACTAATTGCTGAAGAAAGGTGGAAGTAGAAAATACCATTTGGAATAAAAAGGCACTTTAACATTGAATATATTCAAATGATTTCTTCTCAGGAGGGTGGAATGACTTCAAGTCCTATGTACTAACAAGGTCATTCTTTGAAGCTATGAAAGTGAAGTGGCAATTCAATTTCTTACTTTTCTGGACTGTTGGATATCACAAATCTATTTTCCTCACCTATTTTTTTCCCATATTAACAGGATAAGTTAGTTTCTTCACATGTAAAGAGGTAACAACATTCCTTTCTGGAAAACTAAGGTTTTTATTTTATTTTTTAATCTTAGTATGATATTTATCCCTTCAATTATATAGTTAGTTTCCCACATCTCTCTCAATAGAATGAGGCTGTGGTTATTACAAGAGAAAAAAAAGACAGAGTTGAAATGCCAAAAAGCAAAGGTCATCGATATGTTGGCCAAAACACAAAATACTTTAAAATGATTTTTCCCAGATGGAGGAGAATGGTCAAATGTGCTATATCAATTTGCTTTTGTCAAGCCATGGTGAGTTTTACGGCAACTCACCATGTTAGAGAAGCCGGAAGGTATTGTTATTTTTAGGCCTCCACTGTTTGCCTAATTTAGGCACTTTGTTTTGCAGCTATTGTTTAGCGTGTCCTCTCAGATCAGTATAGCAAAGGGACTTATAGAAATGAAAAGTGAATAACACTATCTTGGAAATCCTATACAACAAAGGGCTGGAATTGACACAGATTTAAAAGATTTATTTGGTTATCCTACAGGGTCCGTTATAGAAACAATTATATTTATTTCCACAATACCACATTTCCATTTACAAATTTCATAGAGTTTTTAAAAAGTTAATGTGTGTAAATTTTGTCAAGTACTTGTATGTTCATCATCACACTACTCACTAATGCAAAGACATAGAATCAACTTAGGTGTCTGTCAATGGTAGACTGGATAAAGAAAATGTGGTACATATCTACCATGGAATACTACACAGCCATAAAAATGAATGAAATCATTTTCTTTGCAGCAACATGGATGGAGCTGGAGGCCATAATCCTAAGAGAATTAATGCAGGAACAGAAAATTGAATATTGCATGCTCTCACTTATAAATGGGAGCTAAACATTGAGTGCACATAGACATAAACATGGGAACAATAGACACTGCAAACTACTAGAAGGTGAAGAGGCAGAGTGGTCATGGGTGGAAAAACTACCCATTGGGTACTATGCTCACTATCTGGGTGCAATATTCCAATAGAACAAACCTGTACAGGAATCCCTTTATCTAAAATAAAAGTTGAAAAAAAAGTTAATGTATATATTTTGAATGATTAAAGTTCTTTTTCTCTGTCCCTTGCAGAGAAAATATTGCCCCCTAATATTTCAAATAAGAGGGACAAAATGAAAGATGTATGAGTACCCCAAAGCAATCCAAATATTTATCAAGAACTTGTAGAAATTTAATTGTTGCTGATATGGGCTTATCCTTATATTTCATTACTCAATCCTTTTATTCAAATTTTTAGCCACCATGAAATCTTCCTGGACCCCAAAGACTAAATTACCTCTTTTATATTCTCATTCTCTTTATATAACTCCAAAAACATTTCTTCTTCCCTAAACATGCGGCTATGTTGTTATTTTTTCTGAGTATTTACATACTTGGTTTGGTATACATGCTGTCAATTTTCTTCATAGCCAGAAGGAAGATAAAAGAAAGAGAAAAGACTTCTACAAATCATAATTTATTTATAACCAAGTAAAACTTACACTTAAACTGTGGACAAGTTTTGTTCATGTTTGCCAAAAACGTATATTGTTACAAGCATAAGTAAATTTACATTATCAGAAGAGTTTCAGTGTAAGAGAGAATAAGTATTTATATTTGTTAGCTTTTCTTGGTATAAAACATGTGCCTATTAAGAAAAAATATTACAAAGAGGTGTTAAGGGTACTGTCAATTTGTACATATTGATTGCATTGCTCAAAAATCAACAGGAAATTCACTCATGTTCATTTAAAGAAACTATCATAAGTATACCATTGTTTAGCAAAGCAACCTGAGGTAGTGGAAGAAACACTGCATTGGCACTCAAGTGATCTAGGACCATCTTTGCCAGTTTTGTTTTTTTTTTTAGAAAGCTTAGTCATGGAAGGAAGCATTGAATGAGGTAATGAAAATGCCAGATTTGTTATTGGAATTCGAAACATATTTCAGATTCTATTTTTTTCTAACTCATTTTTCAAATGTGTAGTAGCTATCAGATACATGTAATCAATAGAAAAATGAACACATTGCATGATATAAATTTATCTTCTGCAACTTCTAATACAATATTATGACTTTATTTTTACTCATTTTGCATAGGAATTTTTTGTTCTCAGACAAATTCAGCCCTATTCTATGATCTCATTTATATGTTATGGCATCCATACTCAAATGTGTGTAGTGATAGGTAACAGATACGTAAATAGAGAAAAAATGAAATATGCAGTAGCTTCCTGAAATATATTATGGTTTCTTCTAATTTATAAATATATTACTATTTTCTGCTAATGTAATTCCTGTAGTTCCTCCCAAAGTTTTCTCTGAAGCTGTACTTAAACAATTCTTATTTTATATTTTTCATACAATACTCATCAAATTCTGACACAGTGGTTTTGTTTATAATGGATTTTATTTTGCCAGCATCATTGTTTAATGACTGTATTTTGGTAACAAATAATGAGGAGCCAGAATCATAAATCATGCCTAAGTATTAAGTAACAGTTGCCTGTAATAGAAGTTTATGAGAACTAATGAATTAAAGATAATAATACAGATAATTAATTTAAAATAATATTATTAAATATAATACCAGCCAGCAAAATTAGAATTTAGTGCCTCTTCCTTCATCACCAAACACACACACACACACACACACACACACACACAATTTCAGGAATATAGACACATTAAGATTCCTTTATAATATCAATAAGATTATGGTATGAATTTACTGTTACTTATACCCAGGCTCTCTTTTTCGATTTTGGAAAAAACGAGACAAAAGAAAGGTTTTCCTCTTTGTGATAATTCTAAGCATAAAATATGGAACAAGTACAAAGGGAAAACCAAAGGAAACAGCTGTTTAACTTAGATTCAAGGCTTTTTTTTTCTCATTATTCCCCAGTTTACATGATTCTCTAAGAAAGAAATAGGTCTTTCTAAAATGCTTGTTCCTGCTGTGTTTTATATCACTGGGATGCTCCATCAGGCTATACCAAATGCCTTTGGATTCTCACCCGGAATTCCCACTTACTAATGTTGATCAGTTAGTTTGTATTCCTCTACTGATACAGCTTCTAACAAGCTGTAAGTCCATATTAATTCATTATATTCACTTAACAAATATTTTTGAGCACCAAGAACGTGCCCAGCAGTATGGTAGGTGCTGGAGACAAAGCAGTGAGTAAAATAAAGGCTGCAACCACCTGAAACTTACATTGTAGTGACACATATAATAGGGATAAAGTAGAGTCCAAGTAACTTTCAGTTCTTTCTTAGCATATAGAAGGAGCAGCATAATAATCACAGCCCCAGATACCCTCTCCACTCTAGTCTTTCAGGAAGAAGTTAACAACCATAGAAACTAGTGCCTGAGTTTACAGTTCCAGCCACTACTCTTGGCCCCAATTCCTTGCTGGTGGTAGGTTAAGGGAGAGAACACACTGTCTGATTATAGATCCACGGATATTTCTTATATCTTTCAAATTACCCAATTTTCTGCCATTGAGAAAATTCTTATTGCCTGATATTTTCAGTCAGCTCATTGCTACTTTCCCAACATTTTATGTATTTTGTCCATACTCCTGGGGTTCATTTGGTTCAAAAATCCTCACCAATACAGGAAATCATTCCATGAAGTTGCAGGAACACCATGATGTCTTAAAAATAGTTCTGAGCAGTTTTAAAATCTCTTATATACTTAATAAAATTGTGATAGGCAATCGCCAGTACCCATCCTGGCTCCGAATTCAGTAGAGAACTTAAGTCAAAACATATCATAGAATAATTAATTTACTATTCATAAGGATAGATGTTCCTCATGACTGACTCTTACTGTGTATATTTAAAGTAATCAGGAGTCATTAAAAGGGTTCTACTAGCCTTCTGGAAATAGAGACTCCTGTCATTCTCTATCATAAAGTCAATGTAATTATTTTCATATTTCTGTACTTATTGAACATGGAAACACAAAGAACAATTCTAAGCTTTAAAAGTACCTTTTGATTCAAACCATAAACTCCCTAGACTTTTATTTTAGCCTGTAAAATGAAAGATGATGATCTCACAAATCTGAATCCGATCAGTTTATAAGTTTCTTTCATTTGACCCTGATGTAGGCTGTTGTTGGCCTTAATTTTTATTTTAAACACCATACTTCCAGATTTTAATTAAAAACTAAAAATAAAAATTAGATTTTTAATAAATAGGACATTTTCCAAAGAGGTGAACTTAAGAGATATTGGTACCACTTAACTTTCCATAAAAAATGAGACATACATTCATTCAATTAATGTAATATAGATGATGATGATATTTACTCAGAAAGATTGCTTACATATAATTCTTCAATGTGAGAATAAATGGTAACCTACAATTACTAAGGGCCCTTGGACGTAAACTCAATATAAAAATAGTGTTGTGCCTATTTGTAATAGTTTATTAGAAGTATATTAAAGTTTATGGCAATTGTGAATACCACACTCGCATTCACAATAATGACAGTTTATGTTCTGCATTCCCATACAGCTACACTGAGCAGCTAAACTTAGCTATAATCATTAGTATATTTGTAATTGACTTGCAAGTTACAGGCACATTTTTCCTGGCAGGAAGTGCATCTTCCAGATCTAATTTTAAGAACCAGCACTACCAAATATGGGATTTATTCAAAGATACCAGGAAGAGTCTTTATGTCTAAAACACACACCTCTATCTCCTTCAGAGGCCTGGATTTCCAAAATTATGCCTTATCTTCTCATAAGCTAAATCATTATTTTATCTTCTACAAAATATCAAACATCTTTTGAAGAAAACATACTAAACCTAATTGGTCAATAACATTGTGGTTAACTTTTAGATTATTTTCTGTGTGATGTTTTGACTAAAGAAAGACAACATTAAAAAATTCATCTCTCTTGTCCTGTGTACATATTAAGTGCTTAATAAATGTTTGTCCAGTGAATTCAGTAAATTGTTTATTACTTGCCTGCTCTGTGCCTGACATAATACTAAGAAGAAAGAAAACAAAGTAATCTAAAGGATAATCCTCGACATTAAACTCTAGAGGTAGACACATGTGCAACTAAGTAGATTATTATAGCAATACATATTCTATCAAAAAAATAAGTTCATCTGGGATGGATGTCAGAGGAAATGGTAATTGATTTGGGCATAGGAGCATCACTGGACAGCTTTATGAAGACTCAATTTATAGTTATAATAAAGACAATAATTCTAATGCTTATTCTGGCTAATTTTTAGATCTAAATCTTATGCTAGAAGAAATAGTGCTAACAATGATTCATCTTAACTGTTTTTTTTTAATCATCCAATTCAACATTGTAAAGAAAGCCCACCTACTTCTAATTAGCAGATTTGTATATTT
Organism: Cebus imitator; assembly: GCF_001604975.1. Classification (NCBI taxonomy): domain Eukaryota; kingdom Metazoa; phylum Chordata; class Mammalia; order Primates; family Cebidae; genus Cebus; species Cebus imitator. The sequence continues at coordinate 96,689 of NW_016108145.1, forward strand.
TTAAAACCTTTCAAACTTTGGCAAAATACATGTAACACAAAATTTACGATCTTAATCATTTTAAGTTTACAGTTCAGTAAAGTTCATTTACACTGTTGTACAACCAATCACTAGAATTCTTTTCATCTTGCAAAACTGAAACTTAACTCATTAAAAAACAACTCCCCACTCACCTACGTATCCCAGCCCCTAAGCAGCCACCATTCTATTTTCTATCTCTATGAATTTGACTACTCTAGGCACCTCATATATAAGAGGAATCACAGAGTATTTATATTTTTTCACTTAGCATAATGTCTCAAACAGATCATGCATGTGGTAGCATTTGTCTGAATTTCCTTCCCTTTTAAGTTATATACCACATTTTAAGGTATATACACAGTTTTTTATTTCTACATTTATTCATTGATGAACATTTAAGTTGTTTCTACCTTTTTACTCTTGTGAATAATTCTGCAGTGAATGTGAGTGTACAAAGATCTCTTTGCGACCCTATTTTCAGGTTTTTTAAAAGTACATGCCTAAAAGTGAAATTGCTGCATAAAAGGTAATTCCATTTTCAGTTTTTTGGGGAACTGCCATAATATTTTCCATAGTCATGCCGTTTTACATTTCCGCAATGTAACACTGTATAAAGGTTCCAGTTTCTTCACATATTCACAAACACTTTCTGTTTTTCTGTGAGTAGCCATGCTAATGAGTGTGAGTTACTACCACGTGGTGGTTTTAATTTGCATTTAACTAATGGAAGTGATATTGAGCATCTTTTCATGTGCTTGCTGAATATTTTCATATATCTTTTGGAAAAATATCTACTGAAGTTCTTTGCCCATTTTTAAAGTGTTATGTGTTCTTTCTTATCAAGTGGATGGAGTCCCTTATATATCCTAGCTATTAGCCCCATATCAGATACATGATTTGCAAATATTTTTCTCATTCCACAGGTTGCCTTTTCGCTCTGTTGTGTCCTTTGATGCATAAAAGTTTTTCACTTTTATGTGGTCCAATTTATCTATTTTGTCTTTNTTGAGACCAAGTCTTGCTTTGTCGCCCAGGCTGGAGTACAGTGGCATGATTATTGTTCACTGCAGCCTCACTCTTGGGCTCAAGTGATCATCTTGCCTCAGCTTTCCAAGCAGGTGGGGCTACACACATGCATCACTGTGCCTGGTTAATTTTTGTATTTTTTGTAAAGAGACAGGTTCTTGCTATGTTGCCCAGGCTGCTCCTGTGATCCTCCCACTTCAGTTTCCAAAAGCACTGAGATTACAGGCATAAGCCACCACACCTGGCCACTATTTTGTCTTATTTTGCCTGGGCTTTCAGTGTCATATCCAAGCAATAATTGTCAAATCAAAGCTTTCCCTCTATGTTTTTTTATAATAGCTTTATCATTTTAGCTCTTACATTTAGGTCTTTCATCCATTTTGAGTTAATTTGTATAAGGTAAAGATCCAACTTTATTATTTTGCACCATGTGGGTATCCAGTTTTCCCAACACCATTTGTTGAAAAGATTATCTTTTCTCCATTGAATTTTCTTGGTACCTTGTCAAAAATCATTTGATTATATATGCAAAGACTTATTTGGGGGCCTTCTATTTTATTTTACTGGTCTAAATGTCTACCTTTATACCAGTACCACAATTTTTATTATTATAGCTCTGTGATAGTCACATACACATTTTTGCTTGGAATTATGTTCCTGGTAGAGTTGACATAGGAGCTCAAGTATTGTCTATTCTAATGGTTATAGTCAGGTTCTTTGCCTATAATGGAAGGAATCACTATTTCTTTGAATGGATTCTATTTATTTTGGCTTCATATAAATTACAATTTATCTCTGATGGCAACTTAATACTAACAGATTATTTGATCCCATTTTTCTTTTACTTTTGGATTCTAAGTAGGTTAATCCTTGTTACTATTGGTAGTAAGTTTGTCTTAAAAATGAGTACTACTGGCAAGGCATGGTAGCTCATGTCTGTCATCCCAGCACTTTGGGAGGCTGAGGTGGGCGGATCATGAGGTCAGGAGTTCGAGACCAGTCTAATCAACATGATGAAACACTCTCTCTACTAAAAATACAAGCATTAGCCAGGCATGGTGTGTGCCTGTAATCCCAGCTACTCAGGAGGCTGAGACAGGAGCATCGCTTGAACCTGGGAGACGGAGGTTGCAGTGAGCCAAGATCGTGCCACTGCACTCCAGCCTGGGCGACAGAGTGAGACTAGGTCTCAAAACAAACAAACAAACAAAAAGTACTACCTTCATTACTTAAATTATCGCATTTGTGACCGCCTACAAGTAATTATTTTTATATTTGCTCAAATCCCCAAACTAAAGTCTTATTTGGGTTTTTGCAGAGGTATTTTTATAAACATTAAGTATTTTTGAGCTGGTTTATTTCAGTTTAAATTATTTCAAAATAAGCAAACTGGTATCAAAACACAGCCCATATTAAATCTCAATTATTGAAAGCCATATTAGCAAAAAAAAAAATTAGTTCAAAATACAGAAGCGCTCTTTGAAACATCAAACAGTTTCGTGCTGTTTGCCTTGCGTTTCTGGCTGAATTATCACAGATTGATCTCAGAATTCAAAATCATTTTTAAAAATTCTAAAATTTTTGAATTTTTAAATTACAGAATGTTCTACCTCTTAGATGGACCTTGAAGAGTTTCCAATTAAGGCTGGATATAATCCTAGTTTGAGGTCAGTCTGGCCAACATGGTGAAAACTTGTCTCTACAAAAAATAAAAAATTAGTTGGGCATGGTGTCATGTGCCTGTAATCCCAGCTACTAGGGAGGCTGAGGCAGGAGAATCGCTTTAGCCTGGGAGGCAGAGGTTGCAGCGAGCTGAGATCACCCCACTGCACTCCAGCCTGGGCAACAGAGTGAGACTTTGTCTCAAAACAAAACAAAAACAAAAACAAACAAACAAAAAACACACAAAAAACACTACTGGATATAATCCTAAGTTTGAAATACCAAATATATCTATGTATAATATCTGTATGTATTTATTCCCAAATTGAATTGTTTCATTTGAAAAATAAAAAATGTATCTAGTGGAATTAAAAATAATGTATTTAATATTCATGTCATGGCTAAACTTGAATAAAGAAAATAAAGAGAGAAGGGCTGAAAAGCTACTCAAAGAAACAGTTGGCTAAAACTTCTCAAATTTGGCAAGAGACACAACCCTATAGATTAAATATTCCAAGAAAATCCCAAACAAGATCAACTCAAAGAAAATGACATCAAGATACATAACAATTAAACTTTGGAACACTAAAGAGAAGGAAAAATTTGAAAGTAGCTTGAGAGAAACAATTCCTTACCTGTAAGGGAAAAACACTGTATGGCAACAATTCTCTTATCAGAAATCACATAGGTCAGAAGGAAATGGCACAATAGTTTTCAAGTGCTTAAAGAAATGTGCTGTTAACCCAGAACCCTATACCTGAAACTATCCTTCAGGAGTGAAGGAGAAATCAAAATATTTTGAGATGAGGGAAAACTAAAAGAATTTGTAGCAAGCAGAACTGCCCAACAACAATGTAAACAGGGAGTTCTCTAAACAGAAAGAAAATGATAAAAAAAAAAACAAAACTATGGAATCTATGGAATACAAGGAAGGAAGAAAGAACATGGTAGGCAAAAATATGGGTAAATACAGTAGCCTTTCCATCTCCTCTTGAGTTTTTAAAATTATATTTTATGGTTGAAGCAAAAATTATAGTATCATATGATGTGGTTCTAAATGCATGTAGAGGCAATATGTAAGATAACTATAATAAATGGGGTGGGTAAAGGGATTTAAAGAGAGATGTAAAATTTCTATACTTTACTTAAACTGATAAAATGATAACACCAGTAAACTGTTATGAGAGTATACATATGTATACGTATATATACACACACATACATATACATATATCTCAACCAATGAAAGGCTATATACATATGTAGAGAGAACACTACACTACAGATAAATCAAAATGGAATTCTAAAAATAGTCCATGTCACCCGCAGGAAAGAAGAAAAAATAAGAGAGAAATACAAATTAAAGAGAAAAAAAAGAGAAAGCAAAAAATAAAATAGCAGACTTAGCCGCAGCACATAAATAATTTATATTAAATGTAAATGATCTAAATGCACCAAATTAAAGATAGGGATCAGCAGAGTGTATTAAAATATGAACCACCTATATACTGTTTACAGGAAACTCACTTCAAATACAGTATAATGACAAAGGCAGGTTGAAAATAAAAGAATGGAAAAAGATATACCATGAAGACAATAATAAAAGGAGTAACTGTATTAATACCAGATAATATAGATGTTAGAGCAAAGAAAGTTACCAGTCACAGACACATTATATAATGATAAAAGGGTCAATCCACTAAGGCATAGCAATCCTACATGTGTATGTACCAAATAAATCAGCTGCAAATTATGTGAAGCAAAATTTGATAAAACTGAAAGGAGAAATAAAGAAATTGCAATATAGTTGGAGCCTTTAACACTCTTCTCTCAACAACTGATAAACAAGTAGACAGAGAATCAACAAGAATATAGAAAACCTCAGAAAAACCATCAACCAACAAGATGTAATTGACATTTATAGAACACTTCACCCTACAACAGCATGATACACATATTTTCTCAGTGCCCACAAAACACATATTAGGATACACCATGTCCCAAGCCATGAAAACAACCTCAACAAATTCAGAAGAATTGACATCATACAGAATGTGTTCTCCAACAATGAATGAAACTGAAAATCAATAACAGAGAAATAGCAAGAAAATCCCCAAACACCTGGAAACAAAGGACATAAAAAAATGTATCAACAAGGAAGTCTCAAGAGAAATAAAAATACATTAAATAGAATGAAAATGAAAATAGAAAATGTCAAAATTTGTGAGACACAGCTGAAGCAGTACTAAGAAAGAAAGTAATAGCACTAAATACATACATTAGAAAAGAGGGAAAACTGGATAACTCATACATTGATGATAGGAATGTGTAATGCTATAGCCACTCTGAAAACAGTTTAGTATTTTCTACACTTGATCTTAGCCAAAAGGCTGAGAAGTGATCAGTTTAGAATTTTCTTAAATAACTAAACATGCAACTATCATAAGACCTAGCACTTGCATTCCTGAGCATTTATCTCAAAGAAATTAAGACTCGTGTTCATGAAAAAATATATACACAAAGGAAAACTATTCAGACTTTAAAAAGAAGAAAATCCTGTCATTAGGTAACATAGATGAACCTGGAAGACATTATGTTAAGTGAAATAAGCCAGGCACAGGAAGGCAAATACCACGTGATCTCACTTATATGTGGAATCTTAAAAAAATTGAACTCATGGAAGCAGAGAGTAGTATGATGTTTATCAGGGGCTGGTAAGAGACAAAGGAGATGGGGAAGATGTTGGTCAAAGGACACAAAATTCCAATTAGACATGAGAAACAACCCCAAGAGAACTATTGCACAAAATGGTAGCTATAGTTAATAATAACGTATTATATACCTGAAAATTGCTAAGAGATTAAAGTGTTCTCACGACAAAACAATGTTAAGTGAGGTAATGCATATGTTAACTAGCTTGATTTTGCCATTTTACAATGTATACATATTTCAAAATATACTTTACTCCATAAATCCATACCATTTTTAGTTGTCAATGAAAAATAAATGAATAAATAAAAAGTTACTGTGACCAGAAGGCAAAAACAAAACCAAACCGCATATACAGATGATTATAGCAGATTTACTGCTTTATTTGTAATAAACAAGAACCGGAAACAACACAGATGTTTTTGAATGAGTGAATGCTGAATAAGCTGTGGTACATCCATACCATGGAATACTGTTCAGCAATAAAAAGAAACAAAGTATTGATCCATGGGGGGATCTGCCTGATTTTCCAAAAGTCTCCAGGAATTATTCTATGTGAAGAAAGGCAATCCTGAAAGGTTACATACTGTATAATACATTTATATATTTCTGAAAGTATAAATTATGGAAATGGAGAACAGATTTGTGATTGCCAGGGCTTAAGAAGGTATTGAGGAGGGTGGGAGCAAACTGGGTATGGCTAAAAAAGGGACAACAGGATAGTTCTTTATGGCCATGGGAATAAATGTTCTGTATCTTGACTGTCTCAATATGCTGGTTGTCATGTTGTGTTGTGGTTTTGAAAGATGTTACCATTGAAGGAAATTGAGTAAATGATAAAAAGAATATCTCTGTACTATTTCTTATATTTACATATTGATCTACGATATTCTTAAAATAGTTTAATTTAAAGACAAAAATGTAAATAAATCAGAGTGACCTTAAAAACATCAACAAAATATACTGTTTGTTGTGAAGCTTATAGTTTGACTTGATCTCCTGGGCAACTGGTGTAAAAAAAAAAAAAAGAAATACAATCTACTCTATAATTTTTTTTTACTAGAATGAAGGAAATATATTAAAGAGCTTATCTAAAGAGGCAAGGAATTTCTTAGAACTAAATTTTAAAATAATTATTTAGATTTTTACATTGAATCCCATCTACTACATCGAAATATTAGATCATGTACTCATACACAAAGATGATGAGTTAAGCCTGAGATAAGCCATGAATACTTTTGCCAGTTCATAGGGTAAGTTGAGGGAAACAGAACAAAAGGAGAGAAGAAGATTTTTGAAAACACTGATCAGTGCTGGAAATTCATCCCTGTACTTTAAAGCTAAGTAAACTAACCACAACCCCTCTGAGTTTCTCTATTCATTCATTCATTCATTCATTTTTTAGATGGAATCTCACTCAGTCTGGAGTGCAATGTCACAATCTCGGCTCATGGCAACCTCCGCCTTCTGGGTTCAAGCAATTCTCCCCACTCAGCCTCCCAAGTAGCTGGGATTACAGGCACCTGCCATCATGCCTGGCTAATTTCTGTATTTTTAGTAGAGACGGGGCTTCATCATGTTGGCCAGGCTGGTCTTGAACTCCTGACCTCAGGTGATCCATCCGTCTCGGGCTCTCAAAGTGCTGGGATTACAGGCATGAGCTACCGCGCCTGACTGCTTTTATTATTTTTGAATCACTTTCTTACACTTATAACTAAACCCATTGTGATGATTATATGTATGCAATTTCCTGTCTCATAAGGATTTAGGTTAATTAAGACATGTAACTTAGAATGATATCCGACGTAGGGTGAAAACACAGTATATATTTACTATTATAATCCCAAGGTTGTTATGAGAATTAAATTGGATTTTTGCCATTCTTTTCTTTATTCAAATATATTTTTAGCACCTATTATGTGCCAGGCACTGTTTTAGTTCCTGGTAACAGAACAGGGAACAAAAAAAGACAAAAACCCCTGCCCTCAAGGAGCTCACCTTTTGCGTGAATGTCCTCCTTACCTCATTGTTATTTAAACACTCCTCTTTCAATACATGTAAATTACTATTTATTGAGTATAAATTGCAATTTCCCACTGAATTGCAAGAGATGAACGTGCCAAGTACACATCAGTATTCCACTCATATTTTTCTGGCACCTGCTAAACCAATATTTGTAGCATTTTCCAAATACTAACATGCTTCAATTTCTCTAGACACCCTCCACCCCAAAACCTACTATACCAAGCTCGATCCTCAAAATATATTCAGCCTGATTCATCTTTCAATTATCTTACCTTTGAAGGTAAGATAATTAGAAATAGAAGGTAAGATAATAAGAAATAGAAGGTAAGATAATAAGAAATAATTAAGCTTGTAAAAACCTAAACTGAAACATTCTGAAACTTACATCGATATAAATCATATTCCAAACAATGTTGAAAAATTAAATGAAATGGATAAATTGTCTAGAAAGTTTAATTTCTGAAAGTGACCCAAAAAATAAGACCTACTATTTAATAGCACAATAGGGTGACTCTAGTCAATAACTTAAATGTGTATATATATATATATATGTATATATATATACATATATATATATACTTTTTATTACCTTTAGGTTCTGGGGTACATGTGCAGAACATGCAGAATTGTTGCATAGGTACATACATGGCAATGTGGTTTGCTGCCTCCATCCCCCTGTCACCAATATCTGGTATGTCTCCCCGTTATCCCTCCCCAACCTCCCCACCCACTGCTGTCCCTCCCCTAGTCCCCCCCAAAGTCCCCAGTGTGTGATGCTCCCCTCCCTGTGTCCATGTGTTTTCACTGTTCAACACCTGCCTATGAGTGAGAACATGCAGTGTTTGATTTTCTGTTCTTGTGTCAGTTTGCTGAGAATGATGGTTTTCAGACTCACCCATGTCCCTACAAAGGACACAAACTTACTGTTTTTTATGGCTGAATATTATTCCATGGTGTATATGTGCCACATTTTCCTTGTCCAGTCTATCATCAATGGGCACTTGGGCTGGTCCTAGGTCTTTGCTATTGTAAACAATGCCACAATGAACAAAGGTGTGCATGTGTCTTTATAATGGAGTGATTTATAATCCTTTGGATATATACTCAGTAATGGGATTGCTGGGTCAAATGGAATTTCTATTTCTAGGTCCTTGAGGAATCACCACATTGTCTTCTACAATGGTTGAAGTAATTTACACTCCCACCAACAGTGTAAAAGTGTTCCTATGTCTCCACATCCTCCCGAGCATCTGTTGTCTCCAGATTTTTTAATGATCACCATTCTAACCGGCATGAGGTAGTATTTCAATGTGGTTTTGATGTGCATTTCTCTAATGACCAGTGATGATGAGCATTTTCTCAAATGTTTATTGGTATCATATATGTCTTCTTTTGAAAAGTGTCTGTTCATGCCCTTTGCCTACTTTTGAATGGGTTTGTTTGTTTTTGTGTAAATCTGTTTTAGTTCTTTGTAGATTGTGGATATTAGCCCTTTGTCAGATGGGTGGATTGCAAAATTTTTTTCCCATTCTGTTGGTTGCAGGTTCACTCAAATGATTGTTTCTTTTGCTGCACAGAAGCTCTGGAGTTTAATTAGATCCCATTTATCTATTTTGACTTTTGTTGCCAATGCTTTTGGTGTTTTAGTCATGAAGTCCTTGCCCATGCCTATGTCCTGAATGGTTTTGCCTAGGTTTTCTTCCAGGGTTTTTATGGTGTTAGGTCTTATGTTTAGGTCTTTAATCCACCTGGAATTAATTTTCATGTAAGGTGTCAGGAAGGGGTCCAGTTTCTGCTTTCTGCACATGGCTAGCCAGTTTTCCCAACAACATTTATTAAACAGGGAATCCTTTCACTATTGCTTGTTTCTGTCAGGACTGTCAAAGATCAGATGATTGTAGATGTGTGGCATTGCCGCTGAGGCTGTGGTTCTGTTCCATTGGTCTATATCTTTGTTTTGGTACCAGTACCAAGCTGTTTGGATTACTGTAGCCTTGTAGTATAGTTTGAAGTCAGGTAGTGTGATGCCTCCAGCTTTGTTCTTTTTGCTTAGGATTGTCTTGGCTGTGTGGGCTGTCTTTTGGTTCCATATGAAGTTTAAGGTGGTTTTCTCCAGTTCTGTGAAGAGGGTCATTGGTAGCTTGATGGAGATAGCACTGAATCTGTAAATTACTTTGGGCAGTATGGCCATTTTCACAATGTTGATTCTTCCTAACCATGAGCATGGAATGTTTTTCCATCTGTTTGTGTCCTCTATTATTTCCTTGAGCAGTGGTTCAGAGTTCTCCTTCAAGACGTACTTTACATCCTTTGTTAGTTGTATTCCTAGGTAATTTATTCTCTTTGTAGTAGTTGTGAATGGGAGTTCACTCTTGATTTGGTTCTCTTTTAGTCTGCTATTGGTGTATAGGAATGTGACTTGTGCACATTGATTTTATATCCTGAGACTTTGCTGAAGTTGCTTATCAGTTTCAGGAGATTTTGGGCTGAGATGATGGGGTCCTCTAAATATACAATCATGTCTTCTGCAAATAGAAACAATTTGACTTCCTCCTTTCCTAATTGAATACCCTTTATTTCTTTTTCTTGCCTGATTGCTCTGGTTAGAACTTCCAAAACTATATTGAATAGGAGTGGTGAGAGAAGGCATCCTTGTCTAGTGCCGGATTTCAAAGGGAATGCTTCTAGTTTTTGCCCATTAAGTATGATATTGGCTGTGGGTTTGTTGTAAATGACTTTTCTTATTTTGAGATACATTCTGTCGATACCTAGTTTATTGAGAGATTTTAGCATAAAGGGCTGTAGAATTTTGTCAAAGGCCTTCTCTGCATCTATTGAGATAATCATGTGGTTTTTGACTTTGGTTCTGTTTATATGGTGGATTACGTTTATAGACTTGTGTATGTTGAAACAGCCTTCCTTCCCTGGGATGAAGCCTACTTGATCATGATGGATAGGCTTTTTGATGTGCTGTTGTAATTGGTTTGCCAGTATTTTCTTGAAGATTTTGCATCTATGTTCATCATGGATATTGGCCTGAAGTTTTCTTTTCTTGTTGAGTCTCTGCTGGGATTTGGTATCAGGATGATGTTGGTCTCATAAAATGATTTGGGAAGGATTCCCTCTTTTTGGATTGTTTGGAATAGTTTCAGAAGGAGTGATACCAGCTCCTCTTTGTATGTCTGATAGAATTTGGCTGTGAACCCATCTAGACCTGGGCTTTTCTTGGTTGGTAGGCTATTAATTGCTGCCTCAACTTCAGCCCTTGTTATTGATCTATTCAGGGTTTCGACTTCTTCCTGGTTTTGTCTTGGGAGGGTGCAAGTGTCCAGGAATTTATCCATTTCTTCCAGGTTTATTGGTTTATGTGCATACAGTTGTTTGTCATAATCTCTGATCAAAGTTTGTATTTCTATGGAATCAGTGGTGATATCAGCTTTATTATTTTTTTATTGCATCTATCTGATTCTTCTCTCTTTTCTTTTTTAATAATCTGGCTAGTGGCCTATTTTTTTGATCTTTTCAAAAAACCAGCTTCTGGATTTATTGATTTTTTGGAAGAGTTTTTTGTGTCTCTATCTCCTCAGTTCTGCTCTGATCTTAATTATTTCTTGTCTTCTGCTAGCTTTTGAGTTTTTTTGATCTTGCTCCACTAGCTCTTTCAATTTTGATGGTAGGTTGTTAATTTTTGATCTTTCCTTGCATCTCATGTGGGCATTAATTGCTATAAATTTCCCTCTAGACACTGCTTTAAATGTGTCTCAGAGATTCTGGTACATTGCATCTTCATTCTCATTGGTTTCGAAGAACATCTTTATTTCTGCCTTCATTTCATGGTTTATCCAGTCAACATTCAAGAGCCAGTTGTTCAGTTTCCATGAATTTGTGTGGTTCTGATTTGGTTTCTTAATCTTGAGTTCTAATTTGATTGCACTGTGGTCTGAAAGACTGTTATAATTTCTGTTATTTTGCATTTGCTGAGGAGTGATTTACTTCCAATTATGTGGTCAATTTTAGAGTAGGTGTAATGTGGTGCTGAGAAGAATGTATATTCTGTGGATTTGGGGTGGAAAGTTCTGTAAATGTCTATTAGGTTTGCTTGGTCCAGATCTGAGTTCAAGTCCTGGATATCCTTGTTAATTTTCTATCTCATTGATCTGTCTAACACTGACAGTGGAGTGTTAAAATCTTGCCACTATTATGGTGTGGGAGTCTAAGTCTCTTTGAAGGTTGTTAAGAACTTGCTTTATGTATCTGGGTGCTCCTGTATTGAGGCCGATATATATTTAGGATCATTAGCTCTTCTTGTTGCATTGATCTTTTTATCATTATGTAATGTCCTTCTTTGTCTCTTTTGATCTTTGTTGCTTTAAAGTCTATTTTATCAGAGACTAAGATTGCAACTGCTGCTTTTTTCTGCTCTCCATTTGCTTGGTTAATCTTCCTCCATCCCTTTATTTTGAGACTATGTGTGTCCTTGCTCGTGAGATGGGTTTCCTGAATAGAGCACACCGACGGATTTTGACTTTTTTCAAATGTGCCAGTCTGTGTCTTTTCATTGGGGCATTTAGCCCATTTACATTTAAGGTTAATATTGTTAGGTGTGAATTTGATCCTGCCATTTTGATGCTAGCTGATTGTTTTGCCGTTAGTTGATGCAATTTCTTCATTGTGTCAATGGTCTTTAACATTTGATACATTTTTGGAGTGGCTGGTACTGGTTGTTCCTTTCTATGTTTAGTGCTTCTTTCAGGAGCTCTTATAAGGGAGGTCTGGTGGTGACAAAATCTCTCAGCAATTGCTTGTTTGTAAAGAATTTTATTTCTGATTCACTTATGAAGCTTAGTTTGGCTGGTTACGAAATTCTAGGTTGAAAGTTCTTTTCTTTAAGAGTGTTGAATATTGGCCCCCACTCTCTTCTGGCTTGTAGTGTTTCTGCTGAGAGATCTGCTGTGAGTCTGATGGGCTTCCCTTTGTGGGTAACCCGACCTTTCTCTCTGGCTGCCCTTCGCATTTTTTCCTTCATTTCAACCCTGGTGAATTTGACAATTATGTGTCTTGGGTTGCTCCTCTTGAGGAATATCTTTGTGGTGTTCTCTATATTTCCTGCACTTGAATGTTGGCCTGCCTTGCTAGGTTGGGGAATTTCTCCTGGATAATATCCTGAAGAGTGTTTTCCAGCTTGGATTCATTCTGTCCATCACATTCAAGTACAACTATCTAACATAGATTAGGTCTTTTCACATAGTCCCATATTTCTTGGAGGCTTTGTTTATTTCTTTTCACACTTTTTTCTCTAATCTTGCCTTCTCATTTTATTTCATTGAGTTGATCTTCAATCTCTGGTATCCTTTCTTTTGCTTGGTCTATTTGGCTATTGAAACTTGTGTATGTTTCCCAAATTTCTCTTGTTGTGTTCACCTCCATCAGGTCATTTATATTTTTCTCTAAGCTGTTTATTCTTGTTAGCACTTCATCAAACTTTCTTTCAAGGTTCTTAATTTCTTTGCATTGGGTTAGCACATGTTCTTTTAGTTCAGAGAAGTTTGTTATTATCCACTTTCTGAAGCCTTTTTCTGTCCATTCACCAGACTCATTCTCCATCCAGCCTTGTTCCCTTGCTGGTAAGGAGTTGTGATCCCTTGGAGGAGGAGAGGCATTCTGGTTTTGGGTGTTTTCATCCTTTTTGCACTGGTTTATTCCCATCTTTGTGGATTAATCTCCCTGTGGTCTTTTTAGTTGATGACCCTCAGATAGGGTCTCTGAGTAGACATCCTTTTTGTCGATGATGAAGTTATTTCTTTCTCTTTTTTAGTTTTCCTTCTAACCATCAGGCCCCTCTGCTGCAGGACTGCTGAAGGTCCACTCCAGATCCTGCTTGCCTGGGGATCATCCACAGGGCTGCAGAACAGTAAGGGTTGCTGCCAGTTTCTTCTTCTGTTATCTTCGTCCTGGAAAGGTACCCACCAAATGTCAACCTGAGCTCTCTTTTCCAAGTGTCTCTGGATATACAGGCATCAGGGAGCTGCTTGAGGAGACAGTCTGACCCTTATAGGAGCTCAAGTGCTGATATGGGACCTCTGCTATTCTGTTTAGAGCTTCTGGGCAGGTACATTTAAGCCTGCTGCAGCAGAACTCATAACCACCTTTTTGTCCCAGGTGCTCTGTCCTGGGAAGGTGAGGCTTTATTTATATGTTCCTGATGTGCTGCTGCCTTTTTTCAGAGATACCCGGCCCAGCAAAGAGGTAGCCTAGTCACAGTCTGCCAGCAGAGGCATTGCTGAGCTGCCATGGGCTCTGTCCAACTGCTGTGTAAACTTCCTTGTGGTTTTGTTTACAGAGGTATAGTTATAACTGCTTTGGTAATGGCAGTCTGCCTCAGTAATCATGGACTGCCTGGGTAATGGAGGACTACCTCCATAATGGCAGACTGTCTCGGTAGTAATGGACTGCCTTGGTAATGGCTGATGCCCTTCCCCGCACCGAGCTGGACTGTCCTGGGTCCAGCTGTGTTTGCTGCGAAACTCTATCCAGAGTGTTTCAGATTGCTGGTCTTTGTGTGGGGTGGGACCCACTGAGCAAGATCAACTGGCTCCCTGTTTCAGCCTCCTTTTTTTTCAGTTGAATGGGTGACTCTGTCTCCCAGGTGTTCCAGGTGCCTGTCGAAACAGCTGCCCGGATTTGTGCAAGTTTTTGTGCAGAGACCCACTGCGCCGGCTGAAACATCCATGCTGGAAACTCATGGTGCTTTTCAGTCCAGGAATCTCCTGGTCTGTGGGCAGTAAAAACTCATTTGGAAATGTGGTGATCACTCACCCTCTGCATTGTTCTCCCTGGGAACTGCATTCCAGAGCTGTTCCTGTTTGGCCATCTTGGATCTCTTTCCCAAAAGTTATTTTTTAAAATTTTATAAGTAGATTAATAGTTTCAACATACACCAAATTAGACGAGATCTGGGGACGTCCAGGATGTAGGGGGTATCTTGGGAGAGACAGTGGTTGTCAGCCCTTTACAACCTCCTTCTAAGCTCCAGAGGCATGTTTTGGGACATCCGCACCGGTTTTGTGTGCTCCAGGTTTGGGACTGGAGGAAGACAAAGAATGGGTTCCCCTATCCCCCTTTCCTGTCCTAACTGTATATTTTAACATAACTTAAAGAATGTAATTGGATTGTTTGTAGCTCAAAGGATAAATGCTTGAGAGAGTAGATAAAATAAATTAAGAAAATGTGACCCAGAAAATGTACAAATACCAGTAACATCTTAAAAACTAAATTATATGAAAAAATAGCAACTTCTACATCTTAAAATATAACAAAGCCAGATAATTTTGCAGGCAATTCCTTAATAAACATTCATGAAATGTTTAGGTCCTATCTTATATAAAATGTTTCAAAGAAGAGAAAGCTAATTCTTGTTTGATATAGCTAATATATGCTTGATATAAATATTGAGCAAAAATAAATTAATGAATAAATAATACCAAGAACAGTAAGAGAAAAAATATCAACATAGACACAAAAATCCTGTATATATTTCCCTACTAGCAAAGCATTAAGCAGTGGGAAAAAATGTCTGACTAGGTAGAACAAAAAAGTGAAAACTTCTCTTTACCTGAAAAGATAAACATGATGATTATGGCTTCCAGTCCTTGCTGGGGTCTCTGTTACCAAATATGTTGAAGGAAGAAACACCCCTCTTGCTGACCCTTGGTCTCTCTCTGGGCACTGATGCTCACAGGAGATTCTCCAGCCCCCTCTGGGCTAAGTGTGCTTAACACCTTGAGGTACCACAGTGTCACAGTTATTTGAGATTTCTTACACAAACGAACAGAATTACCCACTTGCCGCTATGTGTTACACTGTCTTCTGGGAATGAAATGTATGGGATTTTACCATCCTAGGGTTTTATAGTCACCAGTCTGTTTGGCAATAAACCCTTAGAAGTAAACCATCAAATCCAAAAATGTTCGTCCACCCCCAGAGAGCTTTGCAATTTGATTAACCCCTTTTCCCATCACTCCTTCTCTCCTAACATTAGATTGGCTCATTTTTCCAGCCTGAGTCAATCCCTCCAATACTAGCAGCTTATTCTCCCTAGGAAGGCAGCAAATCACACTGCCATGTGTGTACCTATGCAACAATCTTGCACGTTCTTCACATGCACCCCAAAACCTAAAATGCAATAAAAAAAAAACATAAAAAACCTCACCTTCAAACTCTGATTTCTTACCATCAGCTCCTGATCAACACCATGCTCATAGTCCTGCTTCAATTCAACCTCCTAGTAATATCACATTTTCACACTGTATCCACACACAGTGTAAAAATGTCCACAATCCTAAAATTCTTCTTAAAAAAAAAAAAAAAACTGCACAAGAAAGGAACCCAGAGGGCACTGTTGAAGATTTCATTTGCTTGTTTGCTTGTTCCAGGTCTGGTGTTTAAAAATCCTCTGGGCCAGGTCTGAGCATTCAACTTTTTTAACAGCTTTATATAGCTAAAATTGAAATACAAAAAAAAAAAAAAACTGTGTATATTTAATGTCTATAATTTGATGAGTTTGAAAGCTGTTTTTTCTTGAAAGAAGCTGTTCTTCACATTTGTAAAATTTTGAAATCAATGAATTTTTAAAGTAGCCTTTCTAACCAAATACTGTATGTTCTCACTTACAAATTGGAGGTAAACATGGGGTACAAGACAATCTACAGAATGAGAGAAAATACTTGTAAACTATGCATCTGACAAAGGCCTAATATGCAGAATGTATAGGGAACTTAAACAAATCAAAAAGCAGAAAATAACTTCATTTAAAAAATGGGCACAGAACATGAACAGACACTTCTAAAAAGACATACAAGTGGCCAACAAACATATGAAAAAATGCTCAATATCACTAATCATCAGAGAAATGCAAATCAATACCACAGTGAGATGCCATCTCACACCAGCTGGAAGGGCTATTATCAAAAAGTCAAAAAAAAAAAAAAAAAGATGCTGGCAAGGCTGTGGGGAAAGTGAAACACTTATACACTGATGGTAGGAATGTAAATTAGTCCAGTCACTGCAGAAAGCAATCTGGAAATTTCTCAAAGAACTTAAAAGAGAGCTACCAATGGACCCCGCTATTCCATTACTGGGTATACACCCAAAAGAAAATAAGTCATTCTACCAAAGAAACACATCTACTTATATGTTCATCAATGAGCAATTCACAATAGCAAAGACATGGAGTCAACCCAGGTGCTCATCAATGAAAAACTGGATAAGAAAAATGTGGTACATATACACCATGGGATATTATGCAGACATAAAAAAGAATGAAATTGTGTCATTTGCAGCAACATAGATGGAGCTGGAGGCCATAATCCTAAGCAAATTAATTCAAGAACAGAAAACCAAACACTGCATATTGCCACTTATAAGTGGGAGCTAAGCATTGACATCAAGAGGGGAACAAAAGATGCTGTGGACTACTAGAAGGTGGAAGAGAGGGATTGGTTTAAAAAACTACCTATCAGGTGCTATGCTCACTACCAGAGTGACAGGATCCATACTCCAAACTTCAGCATAATGCAATAGTCCCACATAACAAATCTTCAGATGTGTCCCCAATATCGAAAAGTTGAAATTAAACATTAAAAATAAACAAATAAACATGCATAGGGTAAGCATGGACATAAAGATGGGAATAATAGACACTGGGGACTACCAAGAGGTGGAGGGATGGAGCAGAGGTTGAAAAACTACATATGGGATACTATGCTCACTATCTGGATGACAGGTTTGATTGTACCCCGAACCTCAGCATCACACGATATACATATGTAACAAGTCCATACATTAGCCCCTGGATCGAAAATAAAAGTTGAAATTGAAAATAAAAAATTGGAGTAGGCTTTCTAGAGCCTCCAATTTTAATGTTAAAACCTGCTTAAAGAAGAAATATAATGATCTACAATTTATGTCTTTTCAACCCCGTGCCAGATATAGCAGACACCATTACTTGGTTCTCTCCATCTGTTCTTATTCTATTACTTTTTTTCAGTTTTGTTCGATTCTCTACCCTCCTCCACAGAGCCATGTGTTTTAGATGTTCCATTTGATCTTAGCCAAAATGCTGAAAAGTGATGGCTATGTGTTTTAGAAGCTTGGCCCTAGAGATGAACCTACAGGGGAGGTATCGTTTTTGTTTGTTTCTTTTGAACGTGGATTAGTTACATAATTTTAGTCAATGAAATTGTAAGAGGAAGTCTTCTCAGTGGGTAAGGAGGATGAAAGTTTTGGAGAAGTATTTTATTGCTTTTTAAAAAAGGAGACCAAAGAAGATCAAGGAATGTTTTTCCAGACATTGTTGGGTTTGGATGTGATTTTTAAAACTGAGGCTGCCATCTCACTATTATGAGGGAAATTAGCCTGAAGATCTTGAAACAGGAAGGATAGCAAACAGAAATTAGAAAAACCCAAATCCTTAAAAGGTTCATTGAGCCTCTGATTTAATCAGCCCTAGAGCTGTCCCATCTTTCCTCTTTCTGGTTAGTGAAATAAAATCGTTCCCTACTGTTTAACTCTATTTGAATTTACTTTTGTACTACCTCCTATCAAAGGTAGTCAAATTGATAAAGCAATTTCAGAAAGGAAATATTCTGCCTTTCTCTCTCCATCTAT
Organism: Cebus imitator; assembly: GCF_001604975.1. Lineage (NCBI taxonomy): Eukaryota > Metazoa > Chordata > Mammalia > Primates > Cebidae > Cebus > Cebus imitator. Next base: position 114,797 of record NW_016108145.1, read on the forward strand.
GCTTGCAGATTACTGAGGTAATGATATATGTTTCATTTCCATGCAAGAATTTTGATGTAAAGCATTTATTTGAGTTTTCATTTAAATGCTTTTATTTTGCTTCAACAGTAAGAGAAAGAACAAGAACCTGAGGTCCATAAAGAAAGGCATGATTAATAACCCAGCCTGATGTTGGGCTATCTCCACAAAACAGGCCAGGGAAATTCCCTCTGGACAGTTCAGGTTTTATCTATTCCTTTTTAAGCAACTCACTATCAAAGACAGAATTCTTGATTAAAAAATAAAAATGAATTCTACCTTTAACAAGATCAGAGGCACTAACTAAAAACGATGCCAGGAACATCCAAAGCAAATGAACACTATTTAGATGTATGGTTCACCAGAAAAATATGAAGAAAGAAGATTTCAGCATGTTTATTCCTAAGTTTTAAAAGTTATAATGGAAAATAAAACCATTAAAGTAAGATCAAATTTAGAGCCTGCAGAACACCATCTTTTTTTCATCTTGGCTCAGAACACTAAATCAAAAATGACAATTACTTTGGCCTGTGGTTATCTCAAAGACAGCCAAGTAATGGCAGTGGATGTAAGCTTATTTATCCTTATGAATGTAAATCCAAGATTTAGAGATGCTGTACCGTCTTATACATTTGTCTCCTCTTAAGGTGGTAGTCTATTCAATTTAATAAACTCATACCTAATATCTACTGCGGTCAAATCTACGTACTAAACTCTTGAGGGTCAGAGAGCGGGATGGGAATGAGGCAAAGACAAATGAAGCAATTGATGGGTTAAAAAAAGCTACTTCAAAGTCGTCTGCAAAACTAAATATAATGTTAGTTTCTGATGCTCTTTAATGCTGTATCTAAACAAAACATCAAAGGGCAAAGAGAAATGAGAGGATGTCTTCAGCCAGGGAAAGAGAAAAAAACCTCAAAGATAGCACTTGAACCTGGGAAATATATGTAGGGTTCCAATAAATAAAACTGGGGCGAAGTTTTCTTGTTAGAAGAATCAGCCCAAAGGTTACACCTGGGGAAAATACTCAACTTTCACACACTCTATAGCAGTAGATCTCAGGCTTGGCTGTATATTCAGATCACCAAGGAAATCCATTTTTTTTTTTTTTTTTGAGGTGGAGTTTCGCTCTTGTTGCCCAGGCTGAAGTGCAATGGTGTGATTTCACCTCACCACAACCTCCGCCTCACAGGTTACATGATACTCCTACGTCAGCCTCCTGAGTAGCTGGGATCACAGGCATGTGCCACCACACCTGGATAATTTTTTTGTATTTTTAGTAGAGATGGGGTTTTTTCATGTTGGTCATGCTGGTCTCGAACTCCTGACATCAGGTGATCTGCCCGCCTCAGCCTCCCAGTGTTGGAATTACAGACGTGAGCCACCGAGCCTGGCCAGAAACTTTTTAACACCTAATGCCTAATCTACACCTTGAACCAGAATTTCTGGGAAGGAAACGAAACCAGGTATCCAGATTTTATAAAATTCTAAGTGATTCCAATGTGCAGCCAAGATCAAGATTCTCTGGACTGTAAGGACCTCATTGCTCTAGTCTCTACCCTCTCCTCAACACTTACTACCCGGTACTCCTATCACTCACTGCTATACAGACAGATGGGCTTTCTTTCTGTTCTAGAATAAGCTTTTCTTTTCCTTCCTCAGATCTTCACATATGCTGCTCCCTCTGCAAAATGTTTTTCCTCCCAAATTCTCCTTCACTGGCTAATTCTGCTAGTCTTTTGGGACTCACGTTTTAATTATTCTGAAAGCTTTCTTAACACTTGAATCAAAATTAGATTGTGCTGTTAAATACCCATCGTACCCCATTTCGTTCCTTCTAAGTACTTATCATAACTTACAATTATAAATGTATTTGTGCAATTGTTGGTTCAAGTCTTTTTTGCCTCTATTAGGTTGGTGCAAAAGTTAATTGCATTTTTTGGCATTAAACCATGAGTGTGGAGTATGTGAGTTTCATTCACTCTTTTATCTCCTATTTCTAAAACCATGTCTAGTGAATAGTAGGTGTTGAATTAAAACTTCTGGTGTGAATGAATACAAGAGTGAATGCATGAATGAATGAATTGGATATTTCAGGGCACAGGAGGAGACATGCAAACTCTCTACTGTAAAATGTATGTGTATTGCCTTACCAGAGAGAAGTTTCCTTATCTCCTATAAAAATATTACCCAGCCACTCCCCTCTTTGCTCTCTCATTTGCTTTATTTTTCTGCACACTAGTTATCACTACTGATATATTTCATATATCTTTTATTTGTTTGAAATCTGTCTTCTCCTGTTAGGATGGAAGCCTCTAAGTATAGACTTTGTCTTTTTGTTTACTGATGGAACCCTAGTACCCAGAACAATACATGGCACATATTAGATGTTCGATAAACATTCATTAAACTCTGTGTGAGTGTGTGTGTGTGTGTGTGTGTGTGTGTGTGTGTGTGTGAGAGAGAGAGAGGGAAAGAGAGAGATTCAACTATTCAGTTTGGCCTGGAAGTGAATAGACACTGTCATTATTGAAACTGGAAAGTCCAGGAAAACTGGAATGAGTTGGTCACCTTAGACAATGAGTATGTTTGGAACAAGTTGGGGATTCAGAGATTAGCAGGGCAAAAAGGAAGAATTCAGAATAAAGCAAGGCTGTGGAAAGTGAGAGACTGTTGTGGGGTTACATGTGTCTATGTGCTAGGGGAAGGGAAAGTTGATAAGACAATGGGAATAGTATACAGGATAGATTCAGTTAGAGAAGTATGGAGAGGGAAAACTTTGTTTTGATGAATTGTTGTCAATAACCTAAGAAATGGTAATGAGGACCCAAGGCAAAAACAAAATGGGGGCTTGCATGCAGAGGGGATTCACTGAGAGATAAGATAAGCAATGACTAAAGGTCAGGGCTGAAGGAGAGAAAATTCTTTGATGAGTAAATGCTTTCTGTGATTGGGCTGAGGGGTGTGGCGAGATTTGGCAGTGTTGCAGAACACGGCATGATACTCATAGCTGTGAGGCTTGGTGATTTATCTCAGCTCTGAAAAATTGAAAGCATCACATTGGTGATGTTAAAGAGTGACTCAGGTACCTGAGTGAGGCTGGACTGAGATTTCCTTGGAGGCATTTACTTATCTATCTCTTTGCAATACATAGGATTCTGAGAAAGATGCCTACCGAGTGTGTGGGCTTTCCCCGCTCTATGTTGCTAATGTATGCAAGGCAATTTCCCAATGCCATCTTCACAACAATTGAAACTCATTTGATAATTGTTTTAGTACAAAGAAATGAGGATTATTTTCATGACTGATACATATATTCAAAGAAACTACTGAAAAATGTCTTATCCGAGGTTATTTGAGTACTTTTAAATGTCCCTCCTGTTCTTATACACTACAACTTCAAATAAGCCACTGTAAATGTGTGTGTGGGAGAGTTAGAGGAAGAGAGGCAGCAGGGAGAATCCTGATCATAAAAATTGATTCATGTTGTCTCGCTAGTTTGTCTGCTGTTGCTTTCCTTCCTTACCAATTGGTTTCCTCTCAAAGTTATATGTTTACGTAGGCTAAATTTACCTTTCCACATAAGAAAACACTATCATTTAGGTAAGGACATCATATATGTAACTGTATACATTTGTGCATACATATGAATATATGTACATCTACAAACAGAAAGATGATATGTCCCATATGAGTTTATAAGATATAGTAGATACATTACTAGCCCCAATTCTTTATTCCTCTCTGATTCCAGCCAATTTTCCATGTAACTTTTGAGTTTTTCCAGCTAAAGAGGGGAAGTTGATTTTCCTACTCCTTGATTTGGAGTTAGATAATGTGACATTTTTTGGCCACTGTAATGACAGCAGAAGTCATGTGTCTAAAATGCTAGACATGCTTTTACATGATCGGGTTTACTCTCTTGCACTTCTGCCATTACTATAAAAAAAGTCCTGCTGATCTCAGGAGGGGAATGAAAGATATAGGGAGCAGAGCTGCCCCAGCCAAATCATCACAGCCAAGCTTAGTTTAGCTCAGCCAACTTACAGCCTACTCTCAGACATGCGAGAATGTGAGAAATAAATATTTATCAGTATATGCCACCAAGATTTTTGTAGTTGGTTGTTATAAAGCATATTGTTTTACTAGTTAACCACTCAAGAAAACTACGTATAGTGATTTTAAGAGTGACTTAATAATTTATAACAAACAAATGTAAATGACTAACTCTAGATGTTTAGAATTCATATGAAAGAAAAGAATAAGAAGTAGTAATCTGGATTTTCACGTATCAACTACGTTTCATAGAAATGCAAGTAACCTCCAAAATATATTTCTTGACAGCTTAGAGCATTATAAATTCAATTTATTTAGAGGAAAAAAGTATAGAAAAGGTTTCTGTGAAGGATTTTAATTTTAAAGAGAAAATAGGAATTCTGAATAACAAAATGCCTATGATGGATTTAGAGGAAATTACCTATACATAACTTATTTGCTTACCAGGTGTGTGTCTCTTTTCTCTTCCCAAATCCTGTTGCTCTTATCTTTGCCTCTTATTTTTCTTTATTTTTTTTAAAATTGTCCTTTAGGTTCTGGGTTACATATGCAGATCATGCAGGACTGTTGCATAGGTACACACATGGCAAAGTGGTTTGCTGCCTCCATCCCCCCATCACCTACATCTGGCATTTCTCCCCAACCTCCCCGGCCCCCTGCTGTCCCTCCCTTCTCCCCACTCAACAGACCCCAGTGTGTGATGCTCCCCTCCCTGTTTCCCTGTGTTCTCATTGTTCAACATCTGCCTATGAGTGAGAACATGCAGTGTTTGATTTTCTGTTCTTGTGTCAGTTTGCTGAGAATGATGGTTTCCAGATACATCCATGTATTTTTCTACACCTCACTCTTCTTGAGTCCATATACAAGATATGGAAACCATTATCTGAGTCTTAGAACTGAGAAGTTAAGTGCATCCTTCTACTGAAGTTGTTGATGCATTTGTGAAATGGAACTCAAATTTACTTTCCCATAGATAATCATAGGTTAATGACTAGTCTCTATGTACTATTTGGCTATTTTTGCCTTAAGACAAATCTAGGAAGTATAAAAGTAACATATGGGCACTCAGAGATTTTTTTTTTTTCTGATACGGTATAAAAATGACGCTCAGAGTTTTTCAAAAACAAAGGTTGAAAAATGACAGTGCTCTATGAAGATCCAGGTTACTCACACTCCAAGGATAAACTGAGAGATGTCCAAAGAGGCTCACCATGTGACTCAGTCCCAAGTTTACATGGGCCTTCTCTACCATAGACAATTGAACAGACTTCAATGTTATAAGATTTTATTTTTGTGAGGATAGCTTTTAGTCTTTACCTGTAATCTTTGAAGAGACAATGCCACAGTTACTATTTTGGTTACTGTTGTAAGCTATGTAACATGGACAGCAGAAAATGTCTTATGTTACAAATCTGGAACATATATTGGCTTCCATTTAAATACAAACATTATATGAGGATGTTAATTGAAATGTTTAAAAGGACAAACTATCCTTCTGTGTTATACGTTCTTATTTCCTTACACATTCTGTTAGAGATCAGGCAAGACACCAAGTTCTGAAAATTCATCAATTCCAATTAAATTTGCATTAGCGACATCCACATTTATCAAAGTGAATTCCTCTAAACTACAGCTATCATCTTCTACTCTACTGCCTCTCATAAAATTAAGCTGAATATCAGTATGCAGCTGATATACTCTGTCTACTGTCAAAAGTGCATTTCAATTAAAATCTTAAAAACGAAGAGAAATAGACAAAGACAATTCCATTTTGTAGGTCCAGCCATGTCCATCTTTATATAAACCTTTATTCTCAGAATTAGCAAGGCTCTAAAAAAGAAGGTTACTATAACTACTTAATCCACATGCAAAGCTTAGGGGCTTCCAATTCTAAGTTGGTTCTTGCTGTACTGGTGAAAATAATTGTTATTTCTTTTTCTTATTGATAACTCTATTGACAGGCCAATATAAAATTAAATCTTCTTATGCATGAAGAAAGATAATTACACGTTATGATGCCAGAGAAGACCACAGCACATGAATTTCCTGAGTTTAAAGCCATTTTGTGTTCTAGGAATGGTTGATGCCAAAAAGAAATTCTGGTGATAGTTCCTGTCAGTGAAATATTCTCCATAGCAGTCGTTTGTTAAGTATTTGTGATTTTAATCAGCTTCTATAATTTAAGTGGCTTTTTCCACCAGTACCTCTGGTAGGTCACAATTTCCAAGATACAGGAAGGTCCTAGCATAAGGGGGTCCTCATATGCTACTTTTGAAAGTAGCTCTAATTGGTTCTTCTATGAATTGTGGATATTCCCTTGCTTTCTAGAATAGCTCCATAATCTTAGGTAGCTGAGCCATCTGATATTGGTACTACTTCTGGGGAATAGCTCTTTGTAGAAGATTCACTGAGATAGCCCATGCCAGTCACTAAGCTGGGCCAGCCTTATAAGGAATACTTCAAAATCCCCTACTATTTCAGAGGGAGATCTTGGATGACAACATACAAAATTACCACAACACTTACTATGATCTTCTTCCTCTCTTTCCTTGCTTTGGGATGTGGCACAAGTCCACTATCTCAATCTTGGGATGGAAAGAAGACTTCATATTTAAAAGATTGAACTCCCCAGTGGTTACAATTATGTTCCTTCACTCATCAGGGTAACAATACAAACTTGGATAACTGGGGAACATGGCTTCCTAATTTCCTAAGTGAGCCATATCCATCAGGTCCTTGATGTAGGCACCAAAGTCCTAAAGTCATCAAAGTAAAGAGGTAACTAAACTGATCCTAAGGCATACTGACAACTTTTGAAAATAGGCTGAGCTGCACATTAGCTTTCATTTTTAATTATGAAAACTCTATAGGCTGTGGCATTTTTTATTTTTCATTTTTTGTTTAGATCTTTGCAATCCCATGCTTACTATGACCTTAGAATATTAATCTGAATTTATCATCCAAGAAAGAATAGAAGATTGTGTGTAAAGAGTCTAGTACATAAGGCAGTATGTATTGATAAAGAATTTCCAATAATGACTAAGTTCTGGAGCTGATCATGCATAAGACCAAAAACCATCACACCACTGAGTTGCCTTATCACTCTCCCCTTTCAGGTATTTCCCTATCAGCTTAATGCTGTCAGTTATAATATGAGGCAGGGCAGGTACTGGCAATAGAATTGAAGTTTAGATTTAGTTGTCAGGATCTGTGATATGAAGTTTTCACATTCTTCAGTGCACTCAAACCAAAGCTACAGGATTTAGACAGCTTATTATACAAGGGACCCTAGGTCCTCATTTGGGATTAAATTAAAGAGTAGAATTATTTACATCTGTAAATAATCAAAATGCTTCTTCTTTAGGGAGAGACAGAGAGAGAGAGAGAGAGAGACAGAGACAGAGACAGAGAGAGAGAGCGCAGTCTATATAATTGAGTTTCAAATCAACTCTAAAATTAAAAGGTAATGGAAATCTTACTATATTTTGAAAGATATACTGTGTTTATGGGTAGAAAGATTCAATATTGTTTGGATCTCAATTACCCCCAAATTGACCCATAGATCTATTCTTAAAAAGCAGTGAAGCAGGCAGAGGAATTTGTAATCCAGAAAAGACTTCGTATTCCAGGCAACAATATTCCAAAACTCTTGGTTTACTTTGATATATATAATCAAAGTGATTCAGTAGGGCAATATGCTCTTATATCTCTTACATTCACACTGTACTAACACGCTTCCTAGGATTTTTATTTAAAATTCAAGATCCTCATGCAGTATATTACATCACTGGCTCCAATGTTCCACCCTTCCTGGTATGCATACCCTTTGCCATGTGACTTTGTATTTCCTCCCCAATAAGTACATGAGTCAGCAGAGCAGAGCCCAAACCAACTACAAATCCCTGAGAATAGATGATTGTTATTTTAAGCCACTGAATTTGGAGTGGTATGTTATGTAACATCATTGTGACAAAAGCTAACTTACTGATATATCCCCATAAAGAACATCTAGACAGCATTGCTTCTTCTTATATTAAAATCGTGCTTGAACATGTGTGTCTAACATTGTGATATATGACATGTTACATGAAATAAAAGACAAATTCCTGTCCTTGATGAGCTCTCAATCTAAAAGTGCCTTTCCTAACCTAACAAATGCTTTTATTAAGGAGGCAGATTTTTTCTGCTGTGTCATTGTGCTGGTTCATGAATACTGCTGTCTGGTTGTTTTAAATATTTCAATTAGTTATCCACTTTACTGTACTTCTGCCCTGAGTCTTAAAGCTAGCAGCATAGTTTAAGGAAAAAGAAAAAAAGACATTCAAACATTAATCTTGCTGAAGCAGTGATGGAGATCGTTGTAACTATGTCAAGGGCATTCCTGTCAGATATTTTGAATTCTAACCACACAGCCTTAAGGCAGCTGAAGCAACCCCGGGGAGGGAAGGAATTGTCATACAATGTTCACCAGTGGGTAGCTTCCATTCTGAACTTTTCTCTGCCAACGTCCAGTGTCCAAAAGTTTAGTCATTTTTTGAAAGGCTTTACTTGCTCACTATATGACTTGCATGTATAGTGCTAATGAGTTTTTAAATGTTCCAGAATATTTTTTTCTCCAAATTCATGAGGCCAATAAATTGGTGAGTAATAATAATCTAGGTAACATTAATTTATTGATATATGATTTATTTTAAAAAGCAGATATCTTAAGTTTGGTGAGTTTTGATAATTGTATGTACCCATGCAAAACCAAAAATGGAACATCTATATTATCCCAGAAAGTTCCCTTCTGTCCTTTTAGAAGCAATTATCCCAAAGGCCACCACTTTTGATTTCAATCAATATAACTTAGTTTTTTCTGTTCTTGGACTTCAATGGAGTGTGTGCTAGTTTATGTCTGGCCTCTTTTACTCAACTTAAATTTTTGTTTATTTGATTTTAGATCGATCCATGTCATCCTTTTATATTGCTGAGTCTGCATAACTCTATAAGAATACACTTAATTTGTTTATCCAGTCTTCCGTAAATAGACACGTTGGTTCTTTCACATTTTGGCTGTCATGAAAATGTTGATATGAATGTTCTTCACAAGTCATTCTGTGCATATAATTTTTCATTGTGTGTGTGTTTATGTGCAGATATCTAGAAGTCAAATTTTGATTGAGAATGTTTTACTAGATAAATTTAGAGAAATTGACATTTCTACCATATTTATTCTTCAAATACATGAACATTCTATTTTGCTGCATTTATTTAGGTGCCTTTTCATTTCTTTCAGCAATTGAGATAAATGTATTTCTTTCATTAAGTATACTCTTAGGTATGTTATTTAGGATCTTGTGGCATTTTTAAATATAACTTTCCAAATATTTGTTTATAGCATATAGAAACACAATGGCCTTTTGCATATAATGAGCTTAAATCCTGTTACTTTATTAAATTAACATATTGGTTCCAATTTTTTAAAATATTCAATAATGTTATATATATATATATATATATATATATATATATATATATATAATCATATCATCTATAAATAGTGATAGTTTTCCTGCATTTCCAATCATTAGGTCTTTACATTTCTTTTCATTATCTCATCGTTGAGGCTGAGATCTCTAGTACAACATTAAATAGAAATGGTGAAAGTAGATATCCATACCTTACTCTCTAACCTAGGGGGGAAGCCATTCAATCGTTTACTATTAAGCATTATATTAGCTGTGGGTTTTCCACGGATTATCTTTACCAAGTTGGAGACATTTATTTCTATTCCTAGTTTGCAGAGAGTTATTATTTGTTTTGTTTCTTTTAAATCACGAATGTCCATTTAATTTTATTAAAATTTTTTCTGCATACTCTGTGTGATTATATGGGTTTTCTGCTGTACTTGGCAGTGTGGTGGTTATATTGATTTATTTCCAAATGTTAATTCAACTTTGTATTCCTGGGATCAGAACAATGAATGTGACCAGGAATAAAGAGGAGATTAAGTAGAAACAAAGGAGCCAATCCATCAAAAATTTTCAATCCTAAATTTATATGCACCTAACACCAGAACTCCAAAATTATATACCAACTCTAATTAAGTGATATCTTTAAAACTCTCTACACAACTATCGAAGAATACATATTCTATTTGTGTATTTGTTGTTAGTATTTAGTATATTTTGGCATTTTATTTTTCTACCAAGAACATTAAAAATGTCAATCTAATTGTAGATTTTGCCCAGTATACTTCGACTAATGAGTAGTTTATACAACCGACTTGAAAATTAGGTAAAACATTACATTACTTGAAAATTAGGGTAAAGATTACATTAGGCCTCTGAGTATTATTTCCCACAACTCCATGTACATCTACAACAAATTCTAAATTAACAATGTAATCAATATCTATCTATAGAAAGAGAGAGATAAATATCTAAATAATATTAGAGCTGTTATTATTCCATCCAGATTTTGTATCTTTATGCTTGTTTATATTTTTTAAAGTTATTAGTAGTGAATTACACAGTATTAAATTTTACTTTAAAGCATTTTTATTGGCTATTTTATTCCATAATTCAATAAGCTTTATAATATGCCTCTATTAATCTTTTTTTCTATTATTCATTTCCATATATTCCTATCAACAACAGTTATCATAAATGAAGATTTTTTGGAAATAAGACAAAAGATGTAAATGTCAAGGTAAATAAACAACAAATATTGCAAACTTTTAAATATTTTTCTAAATTTATATAGTTTTACTTTGCAGCCAAAGGCATTGATTTATAATGCTACCTCTGAAATACATTAGAAAAACTCATTTGATTTACAAGGCTTTTTTTCTTTTTACTTTTTTTTTTCACTTACAGGGCATTTTCATGGCCCTAGAGATACATAATTGCCTAGAAACAGGCAAATTATGCAAACTTTAACATTATCAGAAACTGCGCCTAAAGTTTGTGTTATGAATAACTAGTGTATTAGTCCGTTCTCATGCTGCTATAAAGAACTGCCTGAGACTGGGTAATTTATAAAGTAAGGAGGTTTAATTGACTGACAGTTCCACAGGGCTGGGAGGCCTAAGGAAACTTACAATCATGGTGAAAAGGGAAGCGAACACATCCTTCTTTACACAGCGATAGGAGAGAGAAATGCGTGCCAGAAGGGGAAATGCTAGATGCTTATAAAACCATCAGATCTCATGAGAACTCACTCACTATCACAAGAACAGCATGGGAGAACCACCCCCATCATCTAATCACCTCCCACAAGGTCCCTCCCCCAACATATGGGGATTACAATTTGGATTACAATTCAAGATGAGATTTGAATGGGGCCTACGAGCCAGGCCATATCACCTAGAAAATTATAACTTTTGAGAAAATAATGCACCTTGAAGATGATTTCAAGCAACCTGTGACTTCAGGAGTCTGAGGATATTAATTCAATATCTTCATTTTCCTTTCTTAATTCTTTAACTCTGTTCATTTTTTCCTCTTTTTATCTCATTTCCAGTGTTTTCCTACATCTTTCCACAACTGTTCACACATTCAAACGTTGTATATGTATATCAAAATATCATGTTGTACAACTTAAATACATATAATAAAAATAAATTTTAAAAATCTGAAATTAAAAATATAAATATGATTTTTAAAAATGTTTGGGACATTTATAAAATCACTTCCAAACATTTGGAGCAAGGAAAAAATCCTGATAGAAAATATTAAATATTTAGAAGTGGTCAGTGATTAAATGGAATATTAATACAGAGTACACTAAGATGAGTATCAGAAATATTTATAGGCCTAAATGTCTTGTTTACTGTGTTGAAATAAAGAAAATCTGAAAATAGAAACACCCTTGAAATAATGTATTTAAGTGATAGCAAAATAAACCAAATAAAAAAGAAGAAATGAAATAAAAAATATAAGAATAAAAACTGACAAAATAGAACAGTAGGATTCAATAGTTGAAGATTAATGAAATAATTGAAGATTAATGAAACCCAAGGTAGCACTTTAAAAGACTAATAGAAATTTTAAAACCTTACACTAAAAAATGCTAAGAATTAAAAAATGGCACAATTACAGATACAGTAGAGATTTTAAAGATGTATTATAAAAACAGATAAAATTGATAATTGATTAAAATTTACTCAAAAATGAAATATAAATAATTGAAAATGGACCAGTATACAGAAAATATTAAAACTTTTATGATACGGTGACACCACTAATAAGGTGAGGAGATACCAGTCTTCATCACCTCACAAAACATATGTATGTATAAGTACTCTCTCTCTCTCTCTCTCTCTCATATACACATACACACACAATTACAAGATCCACAAACAAAAAATAGCCAGAGAGAGCTCAAGGGCTCATGGAAGACTCTGCAGCAACACAGTGAAACAAAAAACAGGGAGAATGTCCACCACATACAAAGGATTGATAAAGAAATTGGCATACACATTCAGGTGCTGTGGCTCAGGCTTGTAATCCTAGCACTTTGGGAGGCCGAGGTGGGCAAATCATTTGAGGCTAGTAGTTCAAGATCAGCCTGGCCAACATGGTGAAACCCCATCTCTACTAAAAATACAAAAATTAGTTGAGCATGGTGGGGAGCACCTGTATTCCCAGATACTCAGGAGGCTGAGGCACAAGAATTGCTTAAACTAAGGAGCCGGAGGTTGCAGTGAGCCAAGATGGAACCACTGCACTCCAGCCTGGGCAACAGAGTGAGACTGTGTCTAAAAAAAAAAAATACCCAAGATGCTAGGAGATAGCTAGGGGCAAAAACAAAGATGGAGGCTATTGATATCATTTTCTTCGTGAAAGCCACCATAATCCCCAGAGGCCTGCACTGCAGAGAACACCTGCTGCATCTCTTGTTACTTAGGTAACCAATAGCCATACTTGCTGGGAAACACAAAAAAGGGAGACACAGATGCACTATCCTCTCCCAAGAAGTAGCCACTGTTGAACCTCTTTAAAACAGATGTGTATTTGAAAATATACAGTCAGAAGAGAAACAAGAAACAAAAGACTGAATAGGAATGAAGAAACTTGTGGGATTTATGGAACAGCATGAAAAGAGCAAATGTTTAAGTTAAAATAGTTCAAAAAGGAGAAGAGGAAGATAAAAGAGTAGAGAACTTATTTTTTAAAATAATTACAGAAAACTTTCAAAATCTGGGAAAAGATACACATTTCCAGGTAAAGGAAGAGCAAAGGTCTCCAATCAGATCTAATCCAAAGAAGAGTACACCAAAATGTTTTATAATCAAGTGATCAAAAATCAAAGACAAAGAGAGAATCCTAAAAAAAAGGCAAGAGAAAAAAAGTAAATCACAAATAAGGAAGTTTAAATAAGGCTGGCAGTGAATTGCATATCAGAAACCTTACAGACCATGAGAGAGTGGAATGACATATTCAACATGCTGAAGGAAAAGAATTGCCAACCAAGATGACTATTTGGCTAAGCTGTTCTTCATAAATGAAGGAGAGTTAAGACTTTCCAAGACAATGAAAGGCTGAGAAAGTTCATCACAAGACTTGACCTATAAGAGATGCTAAAGGGAATTCTTCAAGCTAAAAGAAAAGGACAATAATTAGTAAGATGAAAACATGAAATTAGAAAACTCACTGTCAAAAGTAAGCACACAGTCAAATACAGAATAATACTGTAATGGTGGTATGTAAATCATTTATATTTTTAGTATGAAGGTTAAAAGACAAAACTATTAAAAATAGTAATGGCTACATTAATTTGTTAAAGAATACACAATATAAAAGATATAAATTGTTATATCAAAAACAGAAAATGTGGGGGAGGTGGGGTAAAAGTGTAGACTTATTTTATGAGATCAAAATTAGCTTGTTATCACCTTAAAATAGCCTGTTACAATATAAAACTTTTTATATAAATCTCATGGCAACTACAAAGCAAAAACTATAGTACATATACAAAAGATAAAAAGTGATAAATAAAAGCATACTACTCTGTAAAATCATCTAGTCCCACAGAAAGACAGCAAGAGAAGAAGAAAGAAACACAAGCACTTCTAAACAACCAGAAATAATTGAGAAAATGGCAATAGTAAGTTCTTACCTATCAAAAATTACCCTGAATGTAAATAGATTAAATAGTCCAATCAAAAGATACAGAGTGGTTCAATAGATAAAAAACAAGACCCAACTATATGTATCTAAAAGAGACTCATTTTACTAGCGGGAACACACAGAGTGAAAGTAAAGATATAGAAAAGGATATTTCACACAAATGGAAACCAAAAAAGAGCAAAGATAGCTCTACTTAACATGTGATAAAATAGACCTTAGGTAGAAAACCATAAACCAAGACAAAGAATGTCATTATATAATGATCAAGAGATCAATTTATCAAGAATATATAACAATTGTAAATGTATATGCACCAAACACTGGGGCAACTAAGTATATAAAACAATACATAAAACAAATATTAATAGATCTGAAGAGATATAGACTGTAATACCATAATAGTAGGGAACTTCAACATCCTACTTTAAGCAATGGACAGATTCTCTGCAAGTAAAATCAACACAGTAACAATGGACTTGAATTATACTTTGGGGACAGATGACCCTAACATCCCATCCAAGAGCAGAAGAACACATACTTTTATCAAGTGCACACGGAACATCCCATCCAAGAGCAGAAGAATGCATATCTTCATCAAGTGTACACAGAACATTTTTCAGGATAATTCATATGTTAGGCTAAAAAACAAGTCTTAACAAATTTAAGAAGATTGAGATCATATCAAGTATCTTTTATGAACACAGAAGACTGAATCATAAAAAAATAGAAAATATGAACAGAGGAATAATAACAAGTAGGCAGGTAGAAACAGTAATAAAAGGTCTCACATCAAAGAAAAGCTAAGGACATGATGGCTGCACTGCTAAACTTTACCAAACATTTAAAGAAGAGCTAATACCAGTGCTTCTTAAACTCTTCAAGAGAAAAGGAGGTAAAATTTCCAAACACTTTTTACAAGGCCAGCATTACCTGGAGAACAAAGCCAGATACTACGAGAAAAGGAAATTACAGGCCAATATCTCTGATGAACATAGATGCAAAAATCCACAAAATATTAGCAAACTAAATTCAAAAACATATTAAAAGAATGATTCGCCATCATCAAGTGGGATTTATACCTTGGATTCAAGGATGGCTCAACATATGCAAATTAATCAATATGATACGCCATATTAACAGAATGAAAGGCAAAAATCATGTAATTATGTCAATAGATGCAGGAAAAGTATTTAACAAAATGTAACATACTACAAACTCAAAAAGTTAGGCATAAGAGGAAAGCACTTCAGCAAAATAAAGGCCACGTACAACAAGCCAACAGCTAACATCTTATGCAACAATGAGACGTTGAAAACGTTTCTCCTAAGGTAAGGAACAAGACAAGGATGTCCACTCTTGCAATTTTTGTTCAATGTAGTACTGGATGTCCTAGCCAGAGGAGTTAGGCAAGAGAAAGAAATAAAAGGCATCCAAGTCAGAAAAAAAGAAGTTATATTGTCTCTGTTTCTTAGAAAACACTAAAGACTCCAACAAAAAAAGAACACTTAAAACTAATAAATTCAGTAAAGATGCAAGGTACAAAATCAACATACAAAACTCAGTAGCATTTTTATACACTAACAATGAATTATCTAACAAAGAAATCAAGAAAATAACCTCACTTATAATAGCTACAAATAAAATACAATACTCAGGAATAAATTAACCAAGGAAGTGAAAGATCTGTACATTAGAAACTATAAAATATTGATGAAATAAATGGAAGAAGACACAAATAAATGGAAAAATATTCCATGTTCACAAATTGGAAGAATCAATATTGTTAAAATATTTATACTACCAAAGCAATCTACAGATTCAATGCAATCTTTATCAAAATTCCAGTCACACTTTTCAAGGAAATAGAAAAAAAAATCCTAAACTTTATATGAAACCATGAAAAACCCAGAAAAGCCAAAGCAATCTTGAGTTAAAAGAACAAAGCTGGAGGCATCACATTACCTGATTTTAAAATCTACAAGGATATGGTAATTGAAACAGCATGGCACTGGCCCCAAAACAGACACATAGACCTATAAAACAGAATAGAGAGCCCAGGAATAAATCTACACATAACTGTCAATTGATTTTCAATAAAGATGCCAGTGACAAACAATGAAGATAGGACAGTCTATTTAATAAAAGGTGTTGAGAAAACTAGATATCCATATGCAGAATAATGAAATTAGATCCTCATCTCACACCATATACAAAAATAAACTCAAATTTCATTAAGGACTTAAATGTAAGATATGAAACTGTAAAACTAGTACAAGAAAACATAGGTGCAAAGCTCTGTGACACTGGCCTGGGCAAAGATTTTTTTATATGACTTCAAAAGTACAGGCTACAAAAGCAAAAGTAGACAAATAAGATTACATCAAACTAAAAAGCTTCTGCACAGCAAAGGGAACAATCAATAACTTATGGAATGGAAAGTAACAACATGTGTAATGGGAAAATATGTTTACAAACTATACATCTGGTAAGAAGTTAATATTCAAAACCAAAATGCCCATCAATGAGAGACTGGATAAATAAAATGTGGCACATATATACTATGGAATACTATGCAGCCATAAAAAAGGATGAATTCATGTCCTTCGAAAGGACATGGATGAAGCTGGAAACCATCATTCTCAGCAAACTGACACAAGAACAGAAAACCAAACTGCATGCTCTCACTCATAAGAGTGTGCTAAACAATGAGAACACATGGATAGCAAAAAGAGGGAATTCTCCCTAACTCATTTTATGAGACCAACATAATCCTGATAACAAAACCTGGCAGAAACACAACTAAAAAGGAAAATTTCAGGCCAATATCCATGATGAACATCAATGCGAGAATCTTCAATAAAATACTGACAAACTGAATCCAACAGCATATCAAAAAGCTTATCCATCACGACCAAGTCGGCTTTATCCCAGGGATGCAAGGCTGGTTCAACATATGCAAATCTATAAACGTAATCCACCACATAAACAGAACCAAAGACAAAAACCACATGATTATCTCAATAGATTTCAGAGAAGGCCTTCAACAAAATTCAACAGCCCTTTATGCTAAAAACTCTCAATAAACCAGATTGGAAAAAATTTGACAGTCTGACAATTGGTAAAATTTGGTGAAAATGTACAGAAATAGGAACACATATACAGTACTGATATGAGTATAAATTGTTCAACTATCTTAGATGTCAGTTTGACATTATTTAATAAAGTCATAGATGTACCCACTGTACACCCTATCCATTCCAATCTTAGGTGAAACCAGATTGAAATGTGTGTACATGTACCCAAATGTATCTGCAAGAATGTCCATAGTATTGTTCGTGCTCATGAACGTATCTATAATTCTGCCATCATCATGAAAATAAATAAGTCAATTGTGGTTTATTTATACAACTGGATCCTACGCAGCAATGAAAATAAAAGACCTACAGTACATGCAATACCCTGGATAAATCTCACAAACATAAAATCGAGCAGATTAAAAAAAAAAGACATGAAAAAATATAACTCTAGTATGATTTATTTTACATAAATTTCTAAACTAAACAAAACTAAATTAGGTATTTACAAATAAAACTATAAAGAAAATCAAGTATGGCATTGTCACAAAACTCAGAATTGTAGTTATCTCTGGGTGGAGAAGGTAAGCTGATGAAACTGATAAAAGGCATATAGCTTCTGGGGTACTGGTAGTGTGGTAGTCTTGTGCTGTGATATAAAAAAAGTGTGATATTTATAATTGTTATATCACGTCATGTCATGCTGTGTTATATCATGTTATGTTAAATTATAGTAGTTATTGTTATACATTTTATGTAATTTTCTCTAGGGATGATACATCTTGCTACTCATATGGGCACAAAGGAAACACATTTAAAATAACAAAATATTAGTGAACACATTCATCACCTCCCATGCTGTAGACTGTTAATTAATTTGATTGTGAAAATTGTTAAACAATATATATGTATATCAAACCATCATGTCGTACACCTTGCATATACAGTCTTTTTCAATTAAATATTTTTAAATAAAAAATAAAATGACAAAATTTTTTTAAATGGACCCACAATGAAAACATTAAAAAAATGTTACTGAGAAAATTTGATATCCACATACAGGAGAATACAATTGGACCCTTATCTCACACTATATACAAATATTAACTCAAAATGGATTAAATACTTAAACATAAGACCTGAAACTATAAAAATACTTGAAGAAAATATAGGAGAAATGCTCTATAACATTGGTCTGAGTAAGTATTTCCTGGATCTAACTCCAATAGCACAGACAACAAAAGCAAAAATAGACAAATGGGATTACCTCAAACTAAGAAGCTTCTGAACAGCAAAGGAAATGAAAAAGACACAAAGTATGAAATGATTGAATACATTTTCAAGCCATACAGCTAATAAGAAATTAATATACAAAATATATAAGTAACTGAGAGAAATCAGTAACAAGAAAACAAATAATGTGATTAAAAAAATAAGCAAAGTACCCAAGTAAATATTTGTGAAGGAAGATGTACAAATGGCCAACTGGTACATGCAAAGATGCTCAAAATCAGTAACCATCAGGGGAATGCAAATTAAAACTACAATGAAATATATCACCTCTCTCTTGTTAGGATGGCTGTTATCAAAAAGATGGAAGATAATAGGTGTTGGCAAGGATACAGAGAAAAGAGAACCCTTGCACACTGCTGGAGGGAATATAAATTAGCACAAACACTAAGGAAAACAGTATGAAGGTTCTTAAAAAAAAACTAAAAATAAAATTATCATATAATCCAGTAATCCCACTTCTCAATATTATTATGGATATTATTCCAAAGGATATTAAATCAGTGTGTCAAAGATATATTTGCACTCCTGTGTTTCTTGCAGCATTATTCACATTAGCCAACCTAGGAATCAACCCAAGTGTTCATCATTGGATGCATGGATAAAGAAAATGTAGCATATATAGACAATGGAATACTACTTAGTCTTTATAAAAAGAAGGAAATCCCATTAGTTGTAACAACAGGTATGAACCTGGAGGACTTTATGCCAAGTGAAATAAGCTAGGCACAGAAAGACAAATACTGCATGATGTCATTCACATGTGAAATGTAAAACAGCCCAACTCATAGGAGTAGAGAGTACAATGATGGTTACCAAAGGGTGTGTAGCGGTTGGGGGTTTGGGAGGGAGGGTGAGAAATGGGAAAATGCTGGTCAAATGGTACAATATGTTAGTTAGACAGGAAGAATAAGTTTTAGTGATCTGTTGCTCAGAATTATAACTATAATTAATCAGTATTTGTTGCATATTTCAAAATTGCTAAAATAGATTTTAAATGTTCTTACCACAAAAAAAGTATATGAGGTGATGTATATGTTAATTGGCTTAATTTAACCATTCCATAATGTATACCTATATCAAAACATCACACTGTACACACAAATTTATATATTAGTTTTGAATTAAAATTTAGCCTCTTTTATTTAAAATGGCAATACACGATGTTGATACCAGTAAAATTAAATGAACATTTTTTGTATATTCCTTTTAAGAGTTAAATTGGTACACTTTTTAAATAAATAATTTGAAAATATTTAGAAAATTATGCCTTTTGATAAGGTTCTTCTGATAAGGTTCTTTTGATAAGAACTTTATCAAAATTATGCCTTTAACACTAACAATTTCACTTTTAGGAATCTTACCTAAGGAAATCATGTACTATTATTATATAATATAGGCTCATAATTTTCAAATGATTATTAAAATATTTTACAAACAATGGAGATACAGTTAAATACAATGTAGTGCATCTAAATGAATAAATCTGTGATTCTACTTTTAAAAAACAAATAACAAAACAACAAGAAGCAATGTCCAGTCTAGTGTATCATTAGGATTAACTTAAGAACTTCAAAAGTATAAAGCTCTGGGGCTGATACCCATGGAAATTCACGCTAAATGGAAATTCACAGTAAATTGGTCTGAAGTGGGTTCTGGCCTTTGGCACATTTTAAAAGCTGCCCAGGTTATTCCAACGTGCATGCAGGTTTGAAGAACATTGGATTCTTGCACACACACGCGTATACACATTTGCATGTGCACAAACACAGCTTATGCAATTGAAAAGAAGTTTAGCAAATTGGAAATAAATTTCTCTTGATTAAAGAATGGATCATTGTTTATTTTCTTTTCTGAACTTGTATGTGTTTAAACTTTTAACAATAAGCATGATGATATGCAATTAAGGCAGCCATTTTATATAGTATAATTAGTACATATTGTTTATTTGAAAAAAGGGTGGGTGCTCTATGTGCTTCAAACATTTCAGTTGAAATCTTATTTACAGAAATAATTTATTTTTTATAATCTGGGCAATTTCAGCCTACCCTATCTCAATTTATCACAAACTCTACATTAATGAATAGTATGCTAATTACTGATTATGTACAGTCATGTCTTGTTGAGTCAGATCTACAGTTTAATATTCATTATTTTATGACTAGCTGGATTTGAGACCTTTAGATATTATTTTTCAGATCATAAAAAAATACATCTTGCCTAAAAAGAAAATTAAATTTAAATAAATAGACTTCATCTAATTCCATTATTCCTGAGTGATGTTTTTTTCTCAGTGTTAGAGACATCAGTTTGTTCACACATATTTTGTTAGATCTGAACAATGTATTTAATCTCCCTTTTCTGGACCCACCCAAACTCAAAACTAAGAGCTGATTTATTTAGAAAATATATTTGAGTACCTACCAGGAACTGTGCAAGGTGAAGCAGATACGGTAGTGAACCAACAGTCATGGTTCCTGAACTTAGGAACTTTCTCTTTAGGGTTGATATTTATAAACAACACTAAGCATTGAGTGCTGATAACGAAATACAAAGAGTTTTATGAGAGTGTATACCAGAGCAAACTAATCTAGCATGAGAACTAAAAGAAATCCTTCTTGAGAAAGTGCCATTTAAGCTTGAACCTGAAGGATGAGTGAGATACTCAAGAAAAGAATGGTGTGAGGGGTATGCCAGAGATACAGAGCAGAATGCTCAAAGGACCTATAAGGTAGGAAGAAACTTAGATCAGTGTAGCTGCAGCATAATGAAGGATGAAATAGAGAAGTATGAAAGAGACACGTCATGCATTGTAAGCCATTTGGAGGATTATGTTATTTGTTCTAAGGATAATGGGTATACATTGAAGAATTTAAACAGAAGAGTGACATGATCCTATTTGCAATTTAATAAAATCATTGCTCTTCTGTGGGGAATGAATTTGAGAGAAACAAGATAAGCTTTGGGGAGAAAATTGGATTTTGGGAGAGAAAATAAGACGCTATTGTACTGGTTCAAGAGAGATATGACGGGAATGGATAGAATGTTTTGAATTTGAGCCATAATTGGGAAGTAGCAGCAACAGAACATAAGGATAAATTAACTGGGGAGAGGGGAAAAATAGGTTGCTTCAAGAATGGCTTTTGGAATTTTGGCCTCCAAAAATGAGGAGACACTAGTATGATTTACAGAGATAGGGGAGAGTTGAGAAGAAGCAGATTGATTGGCTAGGAGTGAGAATAAGGAGTGCAGTTTTGTGTATGTTTAGATATCTTTGAGACATCTAAATAAAGATGTCAAGTAGTCAGTTGGAAACATTGGCTTAGACTTCAGAAATTAATTTGTTTGACAGCCATCAGAATATAGAAGTGATTTAAAGATATGGGACCTGATTGTTAGAGAGAGTCAAGACCGAGACCTGAGAACAACCAGTACTTCAAGTTTGCTTGAAGAAGACAGTAGCCCACGATGAGATGAAGTAGCTAGAGAAGTAGGGCAAAAACAGAATATGATGTCACAAAAGTTAAGGGAAGATAATACTTTTATGAAGGAGGAGGAGGCCAATTAATCTATGCTCCTGACAAGTCAAATGAAGGGTGAACTAAACCGTGTTTATAAGAGCTAACCATGTGCAGGTATTGTGACCTTAAAAAAGTCTTTGCAGTTAAGTATGTGTACAGAAACTTGACTGGAGTAAGGAGAAAAACAAATAAAATCCCAATAAGATAACCTGTAAATCTAATAAATTGGCCATATTATTTTGGTTGATTTTCTTTATGACCACATTTTCTTCAATAATGAAAGAGTCTAGAGCATGTCTGATTGGTGGTGGAAAGATCCAATAAAGAACACGAGTTTGAAGTTGCAGGAGAGAAAATGGAGAGCTGATGAGAAGGGAAAAAGGATGAAGTAAAGAGTACCCATGCAAGGATTGCTATTTGCAGAAGAAACACTCTATTGTAATGGAAGAGTAATAGATGGGCCACAAACAATTGCTTCTAGTAAAAATTATTTGACTTCCTATACTATGACATTAGTTTTTTTAAAAAAATGTTCCACTTTTACCTAAGTTACTTCATTAGGTGAAGTTTCATTACCAGGTATGAAAGCAAAACTTGTTATCTGGCTTCACACATAGAGAAGTAAAAGACTCAGATACTGATGGTCCCCAACTAGTTTCTACCTTGAGTTGCCAATTCTCTGAAGGATGTTTAGCCTCTCTCTTTGCCAAGAAGGGATTTAAATAGATTGCATCTATTCTGTATGAATTATCTGAATGACATTGCCCTCTCTGTTTTCATCAGGACCTTGGACAATGCTATTAAGGGACCCATTTCTCATTCCTCCTCCTCCTACTATGAAAATAAGCTTACCACACTAACATTTCCCTATGCATTTAAAAAGATTTCTTAACAAGAGGAGTAGAAAACTATAATAGAAATATTTTAAGAACTTCTCCCAAGTTTCTTTTAGATTCTCAGAGTATATGGGGACAAGGCTTATTTTCACAATGAAAAAAAGTCACATGCAATTAAATATTTGGGCACCTTCACAAAGAACACCTTTAGAGGATAAATTATATAGAAATGGGAAATGACTTTTAAGGCAAAGATGAAGCTATCTTGTGTAAGTCACATCAATGCAAAAGTTGTTATGTATGGTGCTTTTATAAAGGCATATTAAAGAAAAAAAGCCCATCATAGAAATTAGGGAGAGATCAGGCACAGAGCCTTGAAAAAAACACACAAATTCAGGAGCTTATCTTCAGATTATAAGCCATATATCCCATTTTTCTTTACAATGAATAAATCATACTTTAAAAGATAACTGAAATTAGGCATTTATTTGCTCAGTGCTCTCTCTAAGTACCATTCAAGAAACAATTTTCAGTTTGCTTGGTCTGACTAGAAATAGGACAAAAGAAGGAGGGGAAGCTATGTGAACTTGAGTACAGGACTACCTTTCTTCACCCTAGGTATACATTTGTCTAGAAGACTGATATGATTCTATGATCAACTTTTTCCCTAGCAGTGATAGATACAAAGGCTACTTGCTTTTTAAAGAAACCATTTTCTTTTCTTGAGGACCACCTGCCTATCCTGATATGTAACAGTCACATGATTCAATGCATTATACTCCCTCAAAGTATTTTCCCCTTGACAAAACCAAGATGCCAGTAGGTTATAACTAAAATTAACTACAGAAGCTGGACACCTGACTGCACTGCAGCAGTACTAAAGTTGATCATTACCATTCTCATATAAATGCCTCTCCTATTTTGCTACAAAACCCTTGTTTATTCCTTCCCCTTGATTTCAACATAGCAGCTTCATTTCATATCAAGTCCTGGCCCAGAACTTTGACATATCAATTGAAGCTAATGCAGCTATACTTATTCTTTTAGTTCTTTCTGTTTCAATCTATAGAACTCCCTTTTCAAGGCCCACTTGCCACTGCAGGTCCTACAATACTTCTTTGGATGACCAAGCTCCATGCTAAGGCTTTTCCACCAGAGAATTCCATGTCTTTGCATATTTCACTGTATAAATATAGAAGTTCCATTTCATTCCTTGTCATTAATAACAAAAATGTGAAAAATCGATTTCTTCATGGGAACAATCTCAAGATATCAGTGGCTTCTAGCCAATATCTTGGAATTCAGGACACATATTCTGCCATAGTGACTCATATCTATCCTTAAGCTGGTACGGTTTCCCTGTAATTGGTTTGGTTACATTTGTTATGACATGGCCAAACATTGAGTATAGTCTTTAGACATTTATTTTGGACTTGATTATTTCCCAATATTTTTATGGATGAATTTATTAAAACACCCAGCATTGATAAAATATAAATTTTAAAGAGGGGTATAATCATGATTCTCATACAAACATGGAGTAAATATGTGTCAAAGATTGTATTTAACTCTTCAGTTAGTGAGGGAATCAGTAAGATGGTACAACCAGCTCAAAGAAAATTCCAAATAAAAGACAAATGTGTATGCTGTTTCCATTCATTTTGAGCTGCCATAACAAAACACCATAAACTGGATAGCTTTGAAACAACAGATATTTATTTCTCACAGATTTGGGGGCTGGGAATTTTAAAATCAAGGTACCGGTATATTTGGAGTCTGTTGAGGGCACTGTTCCTGGTTCAAAAATGGTAACTTCTTGCTGCATCCTCACATGGTAGAAGGGGCTAATGAACACTCTGGGCTAACTTTATAAGGATGGTAATTGTCATTATGGGGGCTCTACCTTCTTGATCTAATCACCTCCCAAAGACCCCACCTTCTAATATCATCACCTGGTGGGTTAGGATTTCAATATGTGAATTTGGAAGAGACACAAATATTCAGACCATAGCATACACAAACCAAGAATGATGAAATGAATTTGCTTAATTAATACAAAATTGGTCAATAATCACAGAGCAGTAATCAGTTACATTCCTCACTGTACTATTTGCATTTCTATGGATATGCATTGTTTGCCTTATTATCAGCTCTTTACACTTTACAATGCGGAAAAATAGCTCAAAGTAAATGAAAGACTGATAGAACCATGTAGGGTCCTCTAAAAGACATTTTCTAAGTTATTTTCCCCCATTTCAAAGTCCTCTACAATTTTTTATAACAGGGTAGTGGGTCTTATAACACTTTCTCGTGTGCTCTTCTTACGTTTTTTAAAACCTTGTCCTCAACTTCTGGGAGGATTTTTCAGAATCTTTTATACCAGCTACAGAAAGCAGAAAAAAGAGAATATTATTTTTAATTAAATATTTGATAGGTTTTTGTTTTATAGTTAAGTCTGTGTTCAATTTTGAATTTATTTTTCTATAAGGTATGAAACTTATGGATGACCAATTGCTCCAGTACCATTTGTTTAAAAAGCTATCTTTCCTTCATTGAATATACAACTATAATTTTTCAATATCTAATAAAACAAAATGAGATAAAACAAAAATTGTTTAAAGAGCTTGGCATATATGTGTTGGTATTTCTGAATTCTTATGTTCCATTGATCTACATGATCTATACCACACAATCTTGATTACTATAGCAATATAGTCTTGAAATAGCATTGATTAATTCCTCTTACAATATTCTTCTTTTTCAAAATGGTTTTAACTATTACAGTGCTTTGCTTTCCATATATATATTTTAGAATAATGCTTTCTATATTTACAAAAACAACCTTCCTGTATTTTCATAGACATTGCATTAAATCTATGTATTAATTTGTAGATAATTGACATGCCTCTCCATTTATTTAGATCTTTTATTTCCTTCATCAGCATTGTGTAATTTTAAGCATCAAGTCCTGTTCATGTTGTATTACATTTTCACTAAACTATTTCTTTTGGGGGTACTCACACATTGTATTATATTTTTAACTTCAATGTTCAAGTATTCATGGCTAGAATATAGAAATGAAATTGACATTTGTATATTTATCTTGTATCCTGTGACATTGCTGAACTCATTTATTGGTTCTAGTAAGTTTAAGTCATTTTCTATGTAGACAATCATGTCATCTGCAAATGTAAATCATTTTATTTATTCATTTCATATCTTTATGCTTTTTATTGCCATTTCATGCCTTGTTGCACTGGCTAGAACTTTTATCACTCTGTTGAACAAGAAGCTGATAACAAACAAACTTGCCTTTATACCAATCTTAAGAGAAAAGTGTATAGTCTTTGGCATCTACTATAATGTTAGCTTTAGGGTTTTGGTAGATGCTCATTAACAAGTTGAGAATGTTCTCTATTCCTAGTATGTTGAGAGTTTTTTAAAATCATAAATGGGTGTTGACTTTTGTCAAATGTTCTCTCTGCATTGATTGATATAATCATGTGATTTTTCTTCTTTAGCCTAAATTACATTATTGATTTTTGAATACTGAACCAGCCTTACACTATGGAATAAATCCCACTTGGTTATGGGTATAATTCTCTTAATACACTTTGAATTCTATTCACTGATATTTTGTTAAGAATTTTTGTGACTATGGTACTGAGGGATATTGGTCTAGAGTGATATTTTGGTACTGTGCTTGTCTTGTTTTATTGTCAGAGCAATATTAGTTTCATAAAATTAATTGTAAAATGCTTCCTACTTTTCTGTTTTTGGAAATCGATTGTAAAGATTTGCTGTTAGTTCTTTAAATGCAAGGTGGGATTCTTCATTAAAGTCATACAGTCCTCAGATTCTCCTTGTGGTAAGTTATTTGACTACCAATTCTGTTTCCTTATTAGTTATGGCAGTTTGTGTTTTTTGAGAAAGAGGTCTATTCTGTGTAATTTGCCAAATTTCTGTTTTTAACCTTATCTGTAGTATTCCTTCATAATCCTTTTGATGTTTGCAGTCTATAGTGTTATCTGCTATCACTCCTGATATTGGTAATTTATGCCTTCTCTATTTTTTCTTTGTTAGCTTGTTAGATGTTCGTAAATTTTATCTTTCTTAAAAACTTGCATTTTGTTTCATTTATTTTGTCTATTGATTTTCTGTTTTTCATTTCATTGTTTTCTTCTAATTCCCTCATAAGGACCCATTGTGATTATATTGGGCCTACCAGAAAGTCCAGAACGTTCTCATCTCAAACTTCTTAATAACCTCTGAAAAGTCCCTTTTGCCATGTAAGGTGACATATTAACAGGTTCTGGGCATTAGGACATGGACATCTTTGTGGGGTCATTATTCTGTCTACCATAGTCCACCCTCTGGTCAACAAAAATGCATGTCCAGCAGCATGCGAAATGCATTTACCCTATTTCAAGGTTTCTAAAAATCCTAACTCATTACAGCATCAACTCAAGTTCAAAATTTCATCTAAGTCTTCTCAGCCTCAAAGTTCAATATTTGATCATATAAAAAATCTAAAAGGAGTTGAAACTTATAACCATTGTATGAAAAAGTATATGGTTAAGATACATTCCAAAGAGCAAAAAAGAAGCATTTATTAAAATGTAAATACTAAAATCTCTATAAATTGTTATTCTGTTTGTTATTCTTTTTGTTAATAAACATTATAAAATATTGTGGTTCTAGTGAGAAAAAAAATCTAAATCAGTTATGAGTGATTCTATAGGAATAATTCAACCTAGTATGTTTTTTGTCTATACCCATTGGAGTCTCTGGGTTGCCAGCTTTTTCAGCTCCAACTCTGGGGTATGTTAGTCCAAAAGAAAAGCAAAGGAACTCACTACTATGCCATTCCTGAGGTTGTAAGATTCCCAGAAGATCATCCTTCTTTCATTCTTTTAGATTCTTGGTATGTTTGTTTTACTTATAATGTTTAGAATTTTTAGTCGAATTTAATGAGAGGAAGAGGAAAAAGTACATCTACTTCATATTCTTAGAATTCTAAGCCCAAGAAAGCATATTTGTAAAATCTAAGATACTTTACACATGATTATCTATTCTTGCGATTTTGCTGTCAAATTCTATGTAGCAATATTTCTCCCAAACAGGGAGTTCCAGTGTTTTCCATTAATCATCAGCGTCTAAGTATATCTTAAAATTTTGATCAACAGGATAAAAAGACACTTATTCTACTGTAAGTACACCTCAGAGTATTTTGAAAAGGATTCTGTAGATAGTAAGGAAATCATATTTAATTAATATAGGTCTTTAAAGCATCTCAGTTAATGAAGATAAAATTAATTTCTTAGAAATCTGTTATCTTTCAAATTTATCTGAAATTTATTCTGTAAATTTAATTTAAAAATAATTATGGTCAACGTCAGCTAAAAGCTTCTCTAATCACTCATCACTAATTGAAAAAAATGTAATAAAAGTAAAATTAGTGATCAAAGTAAGTTCCCCAATTTTTTTAAAGTTTGATGCACGTTATGCTTATAGGCTTGAGGAATAACCCATAGTTGAGGACATATTCCAAAAATGTATTCATGAGCCACAAAATTTAGCCAATTAGTGAATATTGGGTGAAAATTA
Source organism: Cebus imitator (assembly GCF_001604975.1). Taxonomy (NCBI): domain Eukaryota; kingdom Metazoa; phylum Chordata; class Mammalia; order Primates; family Cebidae; genus Cebus; species Cebus imitator. The sequence continues at coordinate 143,314 of NW_016108145.1, forward strand.
TTTTTCCAGTTCTTCACAGACATGGAGTATGTGCCAATTACTGCAGAATATATTAAGTCTCAGGCATAGTGTTCTGTTGTGCTTCAAAAAGCACTGGAAAAATTTATGAAAAAAGCATTTTAAATATTAAATTACAGATAAATATGTATTACTGAAACATTTTCTTTTAATTTTTATTTTGAAAACAACTTCAAATTTACATAAATGTTGCAAGAGTAAGATGATAGATTTTCAAATATAATTCATCTATATTTATTAATCATTAATATTTTGCTACATTTGCTCCCCCTTGTCACTCACTCTATATGTTATATAATAAAGTAATAAATACCATATTTTACAGCATTATAATATACTATATTTAATCAGTGTGTTTTGTATTATAAATAATATACTACATTTATGTATTAAATATTTTATAATGTTATGAATAGTATTATTATTGGTTTTGCTAAGTTATTGAGTTTATTTGCCAGGAACATAACCCTTTATTCCTAAATACCTTAGCATGTATATCTAAAGAAAAAGAACATACTCTTAAAAGTACTATCATCAATTCTGACAGTTAAACACTAAGGAAATATAATTTAATATATCATGCATATTCAATAATTATCGACTGTACTAATAGCATCCTTTATGGTCCAGAAGTTGTCTAGGATCACCACTGCATTTAGTGGTCGTATCTCTTTAGTCACTCTATACGGAAGAGCTCTTCACAGTATAGACCAGTTGTTTTATAAAATGATCCCCAACTTGTGTCTGTCTGATGATTTCTCATTTTTTTTACTAATTCTTCTTTTTTACATTAAAAACATTTTTATATTAGTATTTGATTTTTAATTGACAAAAACTATATATTTACAGCATACAACATGATGTTTGGAAATATGTATACGTTGTGACATAATTAAATCAAGTCAATTAACATATGTATTATCTGACATACTTATTACTTATTTGTGGTAAGAACACTTAAAATCTTCATTCTTTTCTACAGTTCCATAGTACTCCATTGTGTTAATGCACTACACATAGTTTATTCAGCCAGCTCCCATAAATGAGCATTCAGTCATTTCCCATATGGTACAGTTGAAATAATGCTGCAATAATCGATCTAGAACATATTTATTAACATATTGTTGGAAGTATAAAACATTTTGAGTGGTTTAGTTACAAGGTCTATAACAGTAAGACATCTTGAGTTGCTACCAACGGAATTTTAAGAAATTCAAACAAAATAACACCACCATGACTTACCCACCTGTGATCCTAAATCAATTCAGAAATAGACAAGAAGGAATAAGGTCTGTGAAGACCAAAATAATCAGTATAACCATGTTACAAGTGGGGTTCCCAAAAAAATAAGACAGAGATTAGCATGCAAAGGGTTTATTAGAGAGTACCCTTGGGATCAACATCTGTGGAAGGAAATAGAAAGAAAGAAAGCATCAATGGGCAAAGAGAAGTTGAACTGCAAGGCAGCCCCAAGGCAAGCCTCCATGACCTTACTGGGAACTCTGAAACTAGAATGACTCTTCAGAATTTTTACAAATTGGACAGGGGGGCCAGGCTTTTACATTTTCTCATCAATTGGTCATTGGATGTAGTCCACCGGGAGGCTTTACCTTAGACAAACTAGCTCTCTTGAGCAGAGGCATCTTTGTAGAGATGACAGCTGTGGACTTTCTGCAGGCAGCACCGTCAGCAGCTGCGAGTATTAGTTTTTATTTCTAAACTGGAATCTTAGTAGTATGTCACAGAACCCACCACAGACCGGATATACTTGGATCAATGAAATTTTCAAAAATAGCTATTTACTCCTTTTTGCCTTAGCTCTTTCTTGAGATTTTAAGGATTTTTACATTTCTCTATCATAACAAATACCATAAAGATTCATCTTCCTTACTTTTCTGGTTTCTCTGAATCCTTGAGCAGGCAAAACACATTTTATTCGTTGTTGTATCCTTAATAGCTACCATGGTGCCTGGCTAAGCACAAGTGTTCAATTATTATTTGATGAAAGAATAAAATCCAATCTATAACGATTTGAATGTTCTTACCAAATGATTAATGATTGTATACACCTGTCTGAATGGAGATTGTCTGTCTAGCTAGAGGCTCTGATTTATGCCTATTCAAAACTACAGTTTTATTAGTAGTAGAGAGGAAGGTATAGCAAGTAAATGTTTCATGTGTGAATGGCATGAAACTAAGGACAGCAGCTTCACTGGATGACAGTCAGGATTCAGAAAGCATGAAAATAGGCTAAGATAATGGTCTGAATATAATGAGATGAAATTTGAGGAATTGATATGAGGGACTGTCAGCAGATTCAACAAGCCACCTAGAAAAGTTTTCAGCTGGCCAAGCAGAAGTTTGTGAGAAATACTAGAGGTTTCTGATGATTGCAAGACCAACAAAAGTCTATTATGTAGCTCTGTGTCATCTTAGCCATTATCAGTAGATACATACATACACACACACACACACACACACACACACACACACATATATATATATAATGTCATCTTAGCCATTATCAACATGTATATATATGTTGAGAAAGAGATATATATATTATCAACATTATCAACATATATATATGGCATATATATATATACACACACACACACATATATATATAATTTAAAGCCTGGAAGCAATGGCCCTCTTCTAGGTCAGATTGCCATAACATCCAAGATTTCAATTCCAAGCACTGCCTTGGAGGATAAGGACCAGACAATTTAGAACGTATTTGGAGGAAAGCAAACAGGGTGGTGGAAGGACTCTTAAATTTGCAAGATAACTAATGACTTAAGGGGAGGTTGGGGGAGGTTTTGTCAAACCTTTTAGGCACAAAAATCAGCTTAATAGAAAATCTAACAAATATGAATAAAATGAGTTAATTAACATCCCTCATGATCATAGCTGAAGAAATTCTTAAAAGACATTTACAAACTGAATCCAGCAATATGTTAAAAAAACACCATTACATGTCATTGCCTTCTTATAATGTAACGTGGTTCAATAGTAGAAAGGCTATCGATCACATCACAATGTCAGATAAAATATATAATAATTCAATAGGAAGTTTAAAAGGCAATTGATGAAATGCAAGTTCATTCATGTTCTGAAAATTAAACAGAAAAAAACCAAACTGATTAAATTAAAAATACGTGAGCAGATTTTAAACATGATGGTTTATATTTTCTCATATTGATGGCATAATGCTAGCTGGTAAAGCAATATATGTTTTCCCACTCGAGTCAGGAATATGACAAATATGATGATTCTCATTACTTTTTTTTTTTTAACATTACTCAAGATAGAAGACCAGAGAAATGAATAGGTTATAAATACAGAAAAGGAATAGGCAACATTTTCATTGATTAACAATGATAGCATTGCTTGTCCTATAACAATAACAATAAAAATTGAAAAATACTTGAATTATTAAAATATTGGTAAGGAAGTTAGTTTCATAATAAATATACAAATAAAATACAAACAGCAGAAAATCTAGTGAGAAGGGAAAATAAAAAAAAATACTGTCTTTATATTTAACAATAAAGCATAAAGTACCCCAGAGTAAACTGGATAAAAACTGTGCAGGGTCCATAGGAAGAAAACTATAAAACTTGATTAAAGGCCATAAAGAATGCTTAAATAAATTGAAAAAAGACAAAAGACAAACTATGTTGTTGGTTAGAAAGACTAAATATTTTGAAGATGCCAGCTATATCCAGAGTATTCTCTAAATCAAATGTAGCACCAAAAAGCCAGAGATTTTTACTTCAAACTTTGTAAGATGTTCATTTCTACCTATAACGAAGTAAGAATAAGAAAGAAACATTTTAAAAGGATTTGCCTAACCAGATACCATAATGTGCTCTAGAGTAGTTAAAATACTGTAGTAATATTAGGGGAATATACAAACCAGAAAAGGAGCATAAAAATTCCAGGGGAAATAAATAAGAATCGGTTATACTAATATAAATTGAAACAATAAAGAAAAAAGATATTGTAATGATGTGCTACAGAAGAACTATTGCAGAAAAACAAATTAACCTTCACTTAACCCCAAAGTAAATTGCAAGTGGATAATTTGCATTTTAAATAGAACCTTATAATTTCTAGAAAAAAATTATATTAGGTCTAGGGGATCTTTCTAACCATAAAAACAGATAAGCTATTTTTTAAAAGACATATATTTAATTTTACAATGTTCATATTTAAAAGTTACAAGAAATAAATAAAAGAACTAAAAATCAAAATTGAAGCCAGAGGAATATCTGAAAAAAATGTAAAGGACAGTTTTATATATAAATAATTCCAAAAAAAAAAAACAAAAAACAAAACTTCTTAATAGAAAAAAAGGGGCAAAAGGAAACTACAAATGGCCAATAAACATACAAAGTTGTTTCAATGTCTCTAACATTGAAAGTAATGCAAAAATATTTATCTACATTCATTAATTCATTCAAAATAGAATTATTTATAACCAACTTTATGCCAGGTATTTCTGTGGGTTACTAAGAAGAGGGAGCCAAATGAGACAATATCACTATCCTCATAAAAAAGAAAGAGACAGTAATCAAATTAAAAATAAATAAATAAAAAATGGGCTGGGCATGGTGGTTCACGTCTATAATTCTAGCACCTTTGGAGGCCAAGGCGGGTGGGTCACTTGAGGCTAGAAGTCTGAGACCAGCCCAGGCAACATGGTGAAACCCCGTCTCTACTAAAAATACAAAAATTAGCTGGGTGTGGTAGCACACACCCATAATCCCAACTACTTGGGAGGCTGAGGCAAAAGAATTACTTGAACCCAGGTGGTAGAGGTTGCAATGGGCTGAGATTGCACCAATGCATTCCAGCCTGGGTGACAGAGGGAGACTCTATCTCAAAAAAACAAAAACAAAACAAAACAAAACAAAAAAACAGCACACATAAAGTCAGTTATATAAAATGAATTAGTTCCAGTGATCTGCTAAGATAGAGCCTACAGTTAAGAATAAGGTATTCTATACTTAAACATGTGCTAAGAAGGTGGGTTTCATGTTATATGCTCTCACCATCCAAAAAAGAAAAAATAAAGTAAGCAAAAAAGGAACTCAAGAAAACTTATGAAGGTGATGGATATGTTTGTTAATTAGATTGTGCTGATGGTAACATGAGTGTGTATATATATGTCCAAACTTTCCAAATTATGCATTTTCATTATGCATGGTTTTTGCATAACAATTATATCTCAATGAAGTTGAGGAAAAAATAAAGAGGAACATATAGGCAAAATAACAGCACAATTTCAAAAGATGATATTTATGCTACAAATATAAAGTAGGATAAATGGATAGAAAGCAATTGGGGGAACTATTTAAATAAGAGAAAATGAACACAATCTTTTTGAAGGCTAATCTGGCAAAGTACATCAATAGTTTTACAAATGCCCATACCGTTTTTTAATTTATTTTTTTAATTATACTTTAATTTCTGGGATACATGTGCAGAACGTGCAGGTTTGTTACATAGGTATACATACGCCATGGTAGTTTGCTGCACCCATCAACCCGCCATCTACATTAGGTATTTCTCCTAATACTATCCTTCCCCTAGTCCCCAACCCCCAACAGGCCCTGGTGTATGATGTTCCCCTCCCTGTGTCCATGTGTTCTCATTGTTCAACAAGTGTCGATACCTTTTTAAAAAATGTTTATTTATTTATTTTAAACAAGGAAATTTCTAAATAAGTAATATAAATGACTACACAAAATAGAAAAAGACAAAACACAAAGCAAACAGAAAGAAGAAAATAAGTACGAGAGTGGCAATCAACTAAATAGAAACAAAAACAAAAATTAACAAAATCCAATTTTTAAAAAGAACAACAGATTTTATACATTTTTAGCCACCTTTATCAAGAAAAAAATATGCAAATTACCAAAACCTGAAGTTGATGAGAGGGACATCACAAGCACATCTATAGAAGTTAAAAGTCTCATGAGGTAATATTATGAGGAACATTTTGGCAATAAATTATACAACTAAAATAACATGAATAAAGTCCAGGAAAGAAACAAACAGCAAAAATGACTCAAGAAATAAAGAATATGAATAGGCCTATACAAAGCAAATACAATGAATTTGTACTTAAAATAAATCTCCTTTATAGAAAAGCCAGTCCAAGACCATGTCACTGGTGAGCTCTATGAAATATTTAAAGAACTAGAAAAAACAATCATAAACAAACCCTTTCAGAAAATAAAGCATGAAAGGATACTTCTCAATTTACAACAGAAGGTCAGTATTATCCCGATAACAAAGCCAATGAAATTACAGACCAATATCCTCATGAACATAGATGTGTAATCCTTAACAAAATGCTAGAAAATGGAATCAAAAACAAAAATATAAAAATTGCACAATCACAAGTAAGTGGGATATATTGCAGGAAAGCCAGACAGGAGAACCACCCTCAAATCAGTTTATGTAATACATGATAATAATGGAATAAAGGACAAAAAAATCATGATCTCAGTAAATGCAGAAAATGCATCAGAGCAAATCTGATATCCACTCACAATTTAAATTAGGAATTGAGAAAAATGTCCTTAACATTATAAAGAACTGATATGAAAACTGCAACTTACATTATGCTTATTGGTAAAAGACTAAATTATTTTTCTCTAAGCTCATAACATAGCAAATATTTCCACAGTCACTAGTTTTTTTCAAAATTTTTCTAAATCAATGCCACATACTGCAGGAAAAGAAATGGAAGCCATCTGGACAATAAAGAACAAAACAAAAGTGTCGCAATTTTAGATGGCATGTTCCTTTATGTAAAAAGTTCTAAAGTGTCTAAAAGAGCTACTAGAACTAATAAATAAATTCAACAGGGTCCAAGATCAATTGTGTTTTTATGAACAATCCAAAAATAAATTTTTTTAAATGTTACTTTAAATTAATTTAAAACGCACAAGAAATTGCAAAATTAGACATTTGGGACAACAACAAAGTAAAAAGGTTCTACATAGCAAAAACAATCTACAAAGTAAAAAGACAACTTACTGAATAGGAGAAAATATTTTCAAAACTTTTATTTAATAAGGGGTTAATTTCCAAAATATATATAAGGAACTACTACAACTCAAATAGTAAGAAAACTAATAATTTTAAAATGGGCTGAACACTTGAATAAACTTTTCTCCAAAGAAGGCATACAAATGGCCAATAGGTATATGAAGAAGTATTCAAAATCACTATCAAGGAAATGAAAATCAAAATCACAATGAGAAATTACCTTACACCTGTAAAGATGGCTATTTTCAGAGAAACAAAAGATGAGTGTTGACAAAAATGTGGAGAAATTAGAACACTTTTACACTGTTAGTGGGAATGTAAATTGGTGCAGCCATTACGGAAAACAGGAAGGAAGGCTCTTCAAAAAATTACAAATAGAACTACCATATCAGCCAGCAATCCCATTTCTGGGAACTTGCTGATAAAGAGTTGAAATCAGGATCTTGAGGAGATCCTAACATTCCCATGTTCATGGCAGCACTATTTGCAATAGCCAAAGTGTGGAAACAACCTAAATTTCTATAAACAGATAAATAGATAAATAAAATGTGGTGTATATATGTGTGTGTGTATATATATATATATACACACACACATATATACATATATATACAATGGAATATTATTCAGCCTTTAAAAAGAAAAAAAAATCCCACAGTATGTGACAACATGAATGAACTTTGGGGACATGTTGCTAAATGAAATAAGCCAGTCATGGACAAATATGGCATGATTCCATTTATATGAATTATAAAAATAGTCAAATCATAAAAGCAAAAATAGATGGTGGATGCCAGGGGAAATGGGAAGAGGGGAAGGAGGAGTTACTAATCAATGTATATAAAATTTCAATTATGCAAGATGAATAAGTTCTAGAAATCTGCTGTACAACATTGACCCTATAGGTAACAATACTGTATCATATGCTTAAATATCTGTTAAGAAGGTAGATCTCATGTTAATTGTTCCTACATAAAACTAATCAACTAATTTTTTAAAATTAAACAAGAAGTTGCAAATATTGTAGAACATTAATATGATTGCTTTACCTGCTTTTTCTTAATAATAACATCTTACATAGTCATAGCAAAATACTGAAACCAGGAAATTGACATAGGTATAATATTATTATAATACTACAAACTACATACCTTATTTCAATTTCACAGTTTTCACTTGGACTCATCTGTGTTTTGGGTGTGTTCTACAGTGAAATTTTATCAGTTGTATATATTTATATAATGGTCAACACAATCAGAATACAGAAGTGTTCCATCACCACAAAAAACTCAGTCATCATACCCCTTTATAGTCTATATTCCCAACTGTAACACCTGACCAGCACTGATCTGTTCTCTATCACTATAATTTTGTTACTTTGAAAGTATTATATAAACGGAATCGAGTACGTAAGCTTATGAGAGTGGCTTTGTTTCCCCACTCAGCATAATGCCCCAGAGATCCATCTAAGTTTTTATGGATATCAGTAATTCGTTTGTCTTCATGACTGAAGAAGTATTCCCATTACATGAATGAACAAGTTTCTTTGGATAAACTTCACCCATTGAAGGACATTTGGGTTATTTGCAGTTTAGGGAATGCTACAAATAAAGTTGCTATGAACATTCGTGTACAGGTGTTTGTGTGCATATATGTTTTCAAGTCAGTAGGATAAACACCCAGGATTGTGTTTCCTGGTTCCTATGGCAAGTATAGGGTATAAATTTGTAAGAAACTGCCACACTGCTCTCTGAGAATTGCATCATTTTACTTTTCCACCAGCAATATATGGCAGACCCAGATGTTCCACATCCCGTCAATATTTAGTGTTGCCACTATCTTCTATTTTAGCCATTCTGATAAATGTATACTGTTATCATGGTTTTAACTTGCATTTATCTAATGACCAATAATGTTGAACATATTTTTATGTGTTTATTTGTCCTCCAGATATCCTCTTTAAGTATCTGATCAAGTTCTGATTAAGTACTTGTGTTCCCATCTTCCTTTTTCTTTCCTTTTTTTTTTTTTTTTTT